>NC_142576.1:16838636-16997272 GCF_041283825.1 Pyrus communis | reverse complement strand
ATATAGATTATGTTATCGTAGATGAACCCTAGATGAGTGTATTTATATCGTGGGAGAAAGACTTTTTTCGGATAAAATCCTCATTCTAAGCTGGGAGAATTCAAGAGGATATCTAGTAATTAGATATTGCATCCTCTTAGGAGTGTAATTACTTGTGGCACACGCCTATCCATAGATTGTAGGGACTTCAAGACTTATAGGATTTGATTGAGTCCATATTTGGATCAAATCACGTGTCTTGCAGAACAAGCATGGTCATCTAGTGGAGTCGCTAGGGCTCCGCCTAGTGCGTCGAAGTAGAGTGATAGTGCCATCCTACTCCGTCTGATACATCTCTGCTCGAAGTTGGTGAGTCCATGACCGGACTTCTGAGGTAACAATATTCAGATCAGCCTTACTCCCGCCTTGGAAAATCATGGTCCCGCATGGTCATCTAGTGGAGTCGCTAGGGCTCTGCCTATTGTATATATATATATCAACTGTTTTAAGATGTGAAAGTGCCTCTCTATATAAGAACAGTGTGTTCCAAGGTGTGATAAAAGAAAGAGATGCTGTCTATAAATCACTCGCATACTCTTCAAAATTATATGTATCGGCCAAATTAATTCGGAAAAATAGTAGAGATATGTAAGAACAAACAATTTTTATTGGAAACATTCCTCTAATGAAGTTTTTGGGTACTTCTATAGTAAATGGAATATACAAGGGCAACATGGGGCGTAAAAAGGAAAGAGAGGAATGGGGTTTCTCTCGCTTTTGGCATAGTGGGCCCCCAATGAGAGGCATCCTGAAGCAGTACAAAAACATCTGTAATGGACGTACACGTCAAAAGATTTTAGAGACACAAGGCAACACATAACTTATGGCACAGGAGACAATTAAGGGTTCCTAGTAAATCAAGGAATCCAAATTACATGCTAAAACAATTCCGTTTGACTCACGCCAATATGGAGTGTTTTGTCATAGTGATGCAAGCACAAAAATAGTACAGACCTACAATGTAAATATGCTAAAAACTTAAAAAGTAAACTACATTCTTTAGATATGATTAGTGATATCTACTCTTTCGCATACGCAGCCAGAAAACCCAAATTTGTTTATAAAAAAGACATGAAAAGAAGATGACCAAGAAAAAAAGGTGGAATAATGATGAAACAGCTAACCCAATTATGGCTAATTTGACCATCCTAAACCTAGCTGTTTAATACTACAATAAAATTATGACCATTTGTTCTTATATATAAATATCATCCGTGAACTCATTCTTGGATATTATGTACGCAAATTTAACCCAGTAAAAATGTAGTGTCACAATAGTTAAGACTTTTTTTATATAAATTTCAAGCCTATAAATATGCACTCTAATGAGAAGGAAAACATCCTAATTATTTTCCTCCCAATTTCTATATAGTCTATCTATTCTCTCTTTTCTCTATACTTTAATTCCAACATGTTATCAGCATGCTCTTATTATCTTCCTTTTGAGTTAGAGCCGTCACTTGGTTTAGAGTTTCTTATACTCAATTATTGGACTTCACCATGCTCTAAGTTGTTCTCTTCTTTCCGTCATAGAACTGAATCGAGCATTGAATTTATTTTGGCATGTATTAAGTATGATTCAATTCATTTTTTATCAGTTTTGTTTATTTCTGCATCTCTTATCACTTTTGATCTTGCAGCCAGTATCTTTGTTGTGTTTGCATTCAACAAATGGTAGATGCATTAAGGGGCACGGGTGGTCCATGACTAACAGGAAGCCTATATAAGTGGGTGGAGGACCTCCGATGTCCACTCAAGTTTGGGCATGGGGCAAAGGAGAAGAGTGTAGTGACAGACCGGTGACTCCATGTTCTATAAATGATTGACGAAGGAGAAGAAGACTATTCTTTTTTTAAAAGACCTGGCCAAAATGTCGTTGTCTTAAACAAAGTCATTGGGCAAAGGAAAAGAGTGTAGTGACATACTAGTGACTCCATGTTCTACAAATGATTGACGAAGGAGAAGAAGACTATTCTTTTTTTAAAAGACCTGGCCAAAATGTTGTTGTCTTAAACAAAGTCATTTTAAAAAAGAAAAAAAATCTTCTTATTGTCACTTGGTACTACGGTCTAGTAGTACTCATTTTCTTGTAAGTGAGAGGTCTTAAGTTAGATTCTCACCAAAAGCGAATTTGAACCACATCCCACTCCCTCACCCCTTTAGTGTAGATAATATTGTTTCATAAAAAAATAGCTTCTTATTGCCATGTGAGGGATACTCTTTTAATTAGAAAATAGAGTCTATTCTCTATCCTCTATCCTCCTACTCGAGATCTCCCCCCAATCACATTTTGCATTCACTTACTCGAATTGCGTAATTCCCAACTCTAATTCCCTTTTCCTCTAACCCACCCAATCGATCTCCAGCCACCAATAGTTGCTCCACGCCTCCACCTGTCTAAATTAACCATACATGATGTTAAAACTGACGTGTATTGGATGGAAAATTTAAATTCATAATAGATTATAGTTATTGTTAATTTGTTATGATTTTTTTATGTTGTTTGGATCATGTATTGCTTAGTTCATTATGTTTTTCTAGCTTCATCAATTGATATGATTTTTTATTTTGATTAATTGATATGTGTAGAAATTAGAACTGTGGAACGATATTACAAGCAAAAATCATCATTGATTAGCTCAAACAATCCTATTGCAAATAGTTCAATTCCAGTTTTAAATAGTTTGAATCCTATTCCAGATGGTTCAACTCCAATTTTGGATAGTTCCCATCCCTTTTAGATTGTTCAACTCCAATTTTGGATACTTCCCATCCTTTTCAGATTGTTCAACTCCAATTTTGGATAGTCCCAAATCATCATTGATCTATTTTTTCTTGTATTAACAATGAAATTGTCATGACACGTTTTTAGAGTATGAAACCTTGTTGTGGACAAATTTAGTCTTTGTAACTTGTAATGTTGTTTGCACGAAAATTATGAATCAAAAGTTGGTAGTTTACCATTTAATTTTTAATATTATTTTCGTTGAAATTAGGACCAGCCAATATTAAAATCGTGGATGAGTTTTACCAAAACTCTTAACTCTTTCAAGAGTATGTTGCAACAATATAGTTTTAGTTCGAACGAACAAAAGTAATCATTGGAGCAATATAAAGGAAACTTATCTAGAATATAATATTGGTATATGAGTATATACTTTGTGATTTATAATCTTCATTTGAAATGTTTGATAAAGAATTTCATGGCATTTTCATTCTTTAAGAAATAGCTTTGAGAGATAAATTCTCAAGTGGTTAGTATGCAATCTCCACATGCCATAAGTCTCATGTCTAGAGTAACACTGTAGTTATAGAAATGTGGCTTCACATACGATGACAAAAAAATACTCATGTCTCGACTATGAAAAATCATGTTATACTAGTTAGCATATTTCACTTCATTACAAACACTAAGAATAACATTTGGGGTATAAATTATAGATTCCTATATCCCACATTTTTCAATGGCTCTTAAAAATGGAATTTGCCTCTTTTCAATTTGGCCAACCTTTTTACAATTTGTCCACATTTAGTAGAAAATCGTGATTGAACAACCCTTGATGATGTGAGTAGCTACTATAATAAAAATTATTGAGGATCATCAATTTGTGATTCAATAATTCTCATTCACATGCACATGCACATGCTTCATTTATAAGTATTTCACTACTTAGTGTGAACAATTGTCTCATTAAAAGTGACAAACCGCTAAAAATGCAGCAAATATGAGCACAACGAGAAAAGAAAGATAAACTTGAATCCCAATTTTTATGGATTGAACCATTTTGTGCACAATTACTTGTTGGTTGGAAAATAAACATCAACTGAAATGATCATGATGATGCATGTGATCAAGATGCATCTACCAAAGAAAAATTAGCAATGAAAAGAAAGCTTAAAGCTTGTGGTAAGCCATGAAAAATTGTGTGCTCAAAATTAATCCCAAATGACATGAAAAAACCAACAAAATTTGAGAATTTCACTTGTAGTAGCAAGCGAATAAAAGAATGGCTGTCATGTAGATACATCAAGGTTACTGATTAAATAATCCACAATAAGATGTTGAATAAGCTCACAAATGCACTTATAAATTTTTTATAAGAAATACGGGATCCAAGGTCAATTTTAGATTGTTCGAGGATCAAGTTTTCGTTTGAGCAATCCTTACAAGGATGAGCACAATGCATTGTGTTGAGGCCTCAAAATATGTCCATATGGATTTGTAATAATCCAACACATCATCGTAGATGATGAATGACTATGATAAGCAGGCCCATCATTTAGTTAATGAACTTATGGTTCATGACAATATATCCGTACACTACTTATATAAGCATGCCAACATTTGGTTAATGTCTTGCTAAGCTCAAAAATGTGGGAGATGGAACTCAACCACTAATAATGGTTTATTAGTAAGAATAAGTTTGAAATCTCGAAATGGGTTAGATCCACCGAGTATAAAATAATCATGGAAGAAATGTCAATTTGTCTCAACCATTTGTCATTTGTTTTTAATCAAGATGTGCTAAGGAATATACTGAATGTTTTGTTGTACTGCAGAGTCATGCTCAATGCCTAGAGACATCCACAAAAAATAGGTTGGGTTGTTTATGCAATTAAAATCGAGCAATTGCAAGTCCTCAATTATTTAGAATCAATGAACTATAAGTTCTAATTTATAAACTATTTGTCACTAGGATGTACAATTTTCTAGAAAAGGGACAAAAGAATTTATTGATCGGTGTCGGAAAAAAAGACAGCCCAAGGTGTGGAATGCCCATTAAATCCGACATATTGATATAACCATTTAGGTATGGGCACAATGAGTTATGAATATGAACTTTATATTCATATTATTGGGGCCACATGCCTCCCACTCATATTGTGAAAATGAAAGACCAACGGACTAAGGTCCGGTTCTTGTTATAAGATGAGTGTTAGAGGGACTGCAAATCTTCATTTCTTATAGGGAGTTTCAATGAAAAGAAACTCAATAACACATGGGAGTGCAAGTCCCTCAAAATACGAGTGACATTGAATTGATTGACGAACTGATATCCGAATTAAGCATCAAGGAACTTCAAGTAATACACAATGGAATCTCATTTATTAAGTAAGTACATAATAAGATTATATTAAGATTAGCACATGAGAAATAAGAACGTAAAAGGTGTGGATGAAACCAATGTATATGCCAATTTATTGATTAATAGAATCAAAGTTGCATTAATGAGGTAAGGAATTGAAAACGAGGCAAACCATAACTAATAAATAAGGTAACCCTTTGTTTCGTTTTCGTTTTGGTTAAGAATATAAAATTAAGGCTCTTTTGTTTTTTTTATTTTTTTTATTTTTTTATTTTTTGTAACAAGCGATATTATCTACATTAAAGGGGAGGGGTGGGGTTAGCCTCATAATAGGCTAGCAATAATGTGATTCAAATTCGCCTTTGGCGAGAATCAAACCTAAGACTTCTCACTTACAAGCGAAGAGGAATACCACTAGACTTAGCACTAAATGGAAAATTAAGGCATATTAAGAAGATGAATAGTTGCCTGTTATACAATAAAATCAAAACAGAAAAAATAATCTGACATGCAAACGAAACCAAATCAAAGGTGGCAATTCAAGGCGGAAGCCCCATAAGCATAGGAGATCATCCTTATTTCAGTTGTAGGATATCTTTAAGCAAGTTCATATAGTATTCGAAGAAATATAATGAAAAGTAAAGAATAAACAACTACTATGACTGAAGAAAATTAAGGAAGAAATATAGAGATTATTAATCTTCAAAGAATAGTTGCTTTTCTACAATCGTTGATCTTGTGCTATTCGAGACGTTCTCTTATAAGAATAACTCCACATAAAAATTGAAACTGAAACTCATGAAATAGGAACAATGGATTTCTTTCATGTGGACCTTTGGTTCACATACATGATACATATATATAATGTATGATTGAATGCAATGGCGGATACTCTTGGAGCCTATAAAGCTATTTGTGTATACAATGTGCATTCGCTATGAAGTTTAATAGAATGCTTGTATACTTCAAAGTGTATATTCTTTTGGTATTTCTCTAATCTTTGCAGGAATATAAAAGGACTATTGTCATTCACTACCTGTAACTTCTGTACTTCCCAAAATTAAGTCTAATTATTTCAAACTTGTTATGATGACTAGCTAAACATAGGCTTACTATCATCAGGAAGTGACAAGCGGAGTTATTCATTAGGGGAAGTCTTTGACAATATGCTATAATGGACATATAAACGCAATGTGCTCTTTTCTTGTTGACCAAGTTTTTATCCCACTGGATTTTTACTGTCCAGGTTTTAGTGAGTCAACATTATCTGCATCCAACACTTTTTAATGTTTTCTAAATTGTGCTTGGGTTTTCTCCTTCGCTTTGGTTTTGTCTCATTAGATTTTGCAAGAAGATTTTATTGAGGCAACTAACCGTTAGTTGGTGAACATCTAAGGAGGAGTGTTATAAATAATATTTATTATATGGTTGTTTATTTTCTGGGTCAATATGTAATATCACAATTGTTAAGACCTTTTCTATGTAAAGCCTAAGCCTCATGTGTGGGGGGCCTCTCACATACATAGGTAATTTGCACTCAACATGAGAGATTGAAGTAATTTGCATAAAAACTTAAAGACCCTAAATTCAATAGAGAGAACTAAAAACATTGTACAAACTGAGAAACTCGAATATGAGGCAAATAGTTAGCAAGAAAATTTTTAAAGGGTAATGTTAGGGAGACTAAATGTGTAGACTAAATTTTGTAAACTAAATGACATGGAAGTTGATGATTAGATTATTACTTAAGTATTGATTAATATGTTTATTTCTTATTGGTGACACATCATTTTGTTTGCAAATTTACTCTACAAATTTAGTATTCTAGCATTACCCAATTATAAAATATAAGTTAATGATAAAGAAAAGTTGATAGAATAAGGAATGGAAGTGAAAATTGCATGTCAATGAGAAGGATGTAGAGACAAATGAGGCCTAGCCTGGAACGGAAAAGAGTTTAGATCAAGGCACTTGAATTTTAAGGGTATTAGACTGAAATGCAACGGCAACATCTATTAGAGCAGCAAAAAAAGTGGAAGAATGAGTCAGGGATCATTTTGGTACCTTAGTGGCTCCGCCCATGCACTCTAATGAGAAGAAAGACACTTTTTCACCTCCCAAACCCTATACAGTCTCTCTATTCTCTCTTTTCTCTATACGTTAGTTCCTCACCCTTAATTATATTCGTACGAAAATATTTCTACCTTGAAATGTGATGCATGCATACATGCATATATTGTTCTACCTTGAAATGTGTAGTCAAATATTGTTCGATATTGTTCGATCATCAAAAATAAAGAGGAAAGAGTACGTGTGTGTTACCTGAGCTGCTGGGTCCAGTTGGGTGGACAATCTGAAAGCATGCACATGATGTTTTTTTTCATAGTAAGTGGATGCAAGCTTGTGGCAACACTAAACATTTTACATCACGACACCATCGACAAGATTCAGGTTCACACCAAATCTTACTTCTCACGAGAAATGTTTTTGAACCTGGAACTTCACCACATCATTATTAATTAATTAATTTATTTTAATCTTTAAGCCAGATGGGCTCTATGGACATGATTAGTAATTGACAAGGATGGCCATTAATTTAAAACCCATGATTAGAAATTTCATGTAGCAGTTGTGTGACTTATGTCCCAATGATGATATGACCAAGCCTTTGACTGAGAGGCTGGGAAAAAGCTAAGGAAAGAAAAAGGCAGAATGATAAAAGGAGAAACCCTAATTGCTTGCAGGGAAAAGAATTCTTTGTCTTAATCATTTTACTTGCCTCCTCTGCTACTGCTAGCTCGTACCAATATACATCTCCCATCAAAGAATTAAGGAGTATTTGATCCTCCCCATCGCTAGTAGGCCAGTAGCCACTAGATAACATCATATGTGCACCCACCTCATTAGCCTTGACTACTCTGGTGGGTCTAGGCTTCTGGCTATGAATGATAAACAAAACCGCAAACATATAAGACAAGCACGAGATGTAAAACATTGCCATATCTAAATTGGTGAAAGATCAAAATTGGAACTTTCACCGTTCGTTTTCGTTTTCTAAAAATTGACAAAAAAACAAAGTATTTACTTTTAGGGTAAATTACAAAAAACTACCTCAACTATTGGGTCGTTAACAGTTTCATACCTCATCTTTAAAAAGTTTCAATGTCATACCTTTACTTACGAATTTGTTGCAACATGCTACCTCCGTCACATTGGCTGTCAATTGGTCCGTTATATGATGACGTGGCGTATGCCACGTCCCACCATCTCCACATATGAACTTCCACTTTGGCATTTGATACACATGGATCATCTAAAAGGATGACTCGTGTATATCACAAAAAATTTAAAATTAAAAAAAAAATATATTTTTTTAATTTTAAATCAAATATTTTTAAAAAACTTCCCTCGTGAATCGTGCAATTCGAATTGAAGCGTAAAGCCTCAACCCGTGTGACTCCCTTCCATTTCTTTCGTTCCAGTTCCTAAATCAAAAAGCCCTAACCCTAATTTCATATCACCCGCCCCAAATCGCCGTCCAAATCACGATCAATAGTTCATTGAGCGAAAACCCTAAGTTCGTGTTGTCGTCGCCTACCTTCCTTTTGTTCTTTTTTGTTGAAAACCCTAAGTTCTTTTGGTTTTCGAAAGATTTCATAGTATTTCGAAGGATTCGAAATGGGGTGGAATGTACGCGAGGATCCTGAGCAAATGACGCCTACCTACTGTAAGTACAAATTTCAATTCGTTTTGTGCTTTGTTGCATCCCTTTTTTTATTCCTGTTTTTCTAGGTTTATTGATTCAAAAATCTTTGTTGGCGATTTGTGGGTTTCATTGATTGTTTAATCGAAATACTTATGGATATGTTGTAGAATGGGTGTCATGTGGGTTATTTGTTTATTGTTGTCGAGAAAAGGTTGTTTGGGTGCTGGTGGTCTAGGGGTCCGATGGGTGCTTTGTGTATTGTTGTCGGGGTCTCGGGGAAAAGGTAGTTTGGGTGGTGGTGGTCTTGGTGGTCCTTTGTATAATTGTTTAACAAAATTTGAAATTTGTGTGCTTTCTTTTGTTTTCTTTATTCAAATGTTGGATAATGGAAGGTCCTTTAAGTGTTTTGTTTGTTGGAGATGGGTGGGTTGTTTTCAAATTTATTCAAAATGCTTACTAATTTGTTGGATAATAGGGTCCTTTTGGGTACTCTTGTGCTTTTATCTGTGATGTGCTTTGTGCTTTGCTTTGTTGTTGGCTGTTGAATTGCAATTGTTTACATTTAGGGTGGGTGAAGTCCTAAGGTTTGTTACCTGCACTAACTAGGGTCCTTTTGATGCCTTTTTCTTGGTGAAGAAGATGTAGTGTTTTCTGTGTTTAGGGTTTAGGGTTTACGGCTTGGGGATTAAGGCTTAGGGGTTAGGGCTGAGGCCTTAGGGGATAAAGGTTTAGGGTTTAGGCCTTAGGGCTTAGGGGTTAGGGGTGAAGGCTTAGGGGTTAGGGGTGAGGCCTTAGGGGATAGAGGTTTAGGCTTTAGGCCTTAGGGCTTAGGGGTTACGGGTTGGGCCTTAGGGCTTAGGGGTTATGGGTTAGGCCTTAGGGCTTAGGGGTTAGGCCTTAGGGCTTAGGGTTTAGGGCTTAGGGCTTAGGGCTTAGGGCTTAGGGCTTAGGGAATTTCTCTGTGATGTGCATTGTGCTTTGCTTTGTCTACATTTGTGGTGGGCTGTGGTCTTAAGGTTTTAACTGTTTTTTTTTTTTTTTTCTCTTTTTCTTTTGTGAATTTCAGGTTATCCAGAACTATTTTCCATTCGTTTGCATCATGGTAGAGAGCTCAGTCATGAATACTACTGGGCAGGGGGGGAAGTTATTATTGCGACAAGGACTTAATGTCACTCCCTGTGATAGATGATATGGTGGAAGCTATAGGATATAGTGAAATGTTCATGAACTATTACTACAAGATTACCAACATGGACATTAGTAATGGTTTGAAGCCCATTCAGAGTGATGCCGATGTACAAAAGATGTGCAACTTTATTCCAAAGGCTCGAGTGTTAGACATGTACATTGAAGAATTTTCTGCAGAATAAGCCCTTGCCAAGGAACAACAATTTATGAAGTCTATGAAGTACACTGGTCCAAGCACAGTGATTATTGAGGAACTAAGTGAGGAGGAAGGGGATGTTATGGCAATAACTTGTAAAACAAGAAAAAAAAAGAAGGGTTGCTAGCTATTGAAAGATCCTCACAGATAATAAAGGGGTGTCTATTGAAGAAGAGGTGACTGTTATGTGCTCGGATGAAGGTTTTCACCAAGAAGAGGTGGCTGGTACAAGTATGGCTGATGAAGAAGATGTACAAGTTGCTCGAAAAGAAGGTTTACAAAATGTACAAGTTGATGAACAAGGTGTACAAGTTGGTAAAGAATGTGAAGAGGAACACGGTGATACCTTCTTTGATGTACCAGTCGATTTTGAAGGAGACCAAGAAGAAAGTGAAGAAGAAGATCTTAAAGAAAACATTGTAGAGAGTGACTATGGAAGTGATAAAGATAACCCAAATTTTGCTAAGTATGATGTGATTCAGGAAACAGATGAGGTGCAAAGAACAAGAATGCAATCTCAAAAAAGGAAAAAAAGGTAAACTGAGAAAAGCAATGAAGGAGAAGAAGAGCAAGTAAATGAAGGAGAATAAGAGAGACAAGAAGAGGTTGAAGAAGCTGGAGATGAGGAGGTGAATCTGGTTCATGAACTAGATTATAATTCTGATGATTTGGAAAGTGTACACTCTGAAGATGAGGAAGGAGGCAAAAAAAAGAGAGCATTATCCAGAGTTTAATGAGAAAACGGATATGAACAATATACAACTTATTCTAGGGCTTATTTTCAGAGACAGTGTACAATTCAAGAGAGCCGTCATGATGTATTCCTTAGTGAATGAATATGGGGAAATTCATTTCCATAGGAATGAGAAGTTGAAGATTACTGCCAAGTGTGCAAAGGACTGCCTTTGGATGTGTGTTGCTGGTAAGATGCATGGATCAAGCAGCATCCAAAGCAAGACAGTCCTTGATCATCACTCATGTGGGAGGACTTGGGCAAATAAGAACATGACTGCTTCTTTACTCATAGATTTGTACTTAGATCGGATAAAGCTCAATCCCACATGGCCTGTCGAATCTTTTTTATCTACTGTGGAATCCTAGTAGAATCATGGGTGTACAAAGATGAAAGCTTATAGGGTATTGAATAAAGCTTTCAAGATTATTGAAGGGAAACATGTAGAGCAATATAAAAAACTGTGGGATTTTGCAGAGGAAGTAAGAAGAACTAACCCTGGAAGAACTGTGAAGTTGAAGTTAGATGAGGAAAGGTTTCAGAGGATATATGTTTGCTTGGGGGCATGCAAAGAAGGCTTTAAGGCAGGATGTAGACCTTTGATCGGTTTAGATGGGTGCCACTTAAAGGTTTTACATGGAGGGCAGTTGCTATGTGTTATTGGCATTGATCCAAATGATAAGACATGGGTTATTACTTATGCAGTGGTGGAAATGGAAAATAAGGCAACTTGGGTTTGGTTCTTACAACTGTTAGCTGATAATGTGGGTATAGAAAACCCAAATAGATGGACATTTATCAATGATAAGCAAAATGGGCTAATTCCAGCATTTCAAAAGGTCCTCCCCAGATGCCATGATAGATTTTGTGTGAGGCATTTGTACACAAACTATAAGAATTTGTTCAAGGGGAAAACTTTGAAAGATGCTCTATGAGCAGTTGCCAAAATAACAATGGTTCCACACTTGAAAAAAAACAATGGAAGAGGTTAAGAAGCTAGATGAGAAGGCCTACAATTAGATAGTGAAGAAGCCTGCAACTCAATGGAGCAAGTCCCACTTTGAAATGTATCCAAGGTGTGATATGTTGCTCAATAATTTGTGTGAATCATTCAATGCAGTCATACTATTGCTAAGGCAAAAGCCTATTATAACTATGTTGTAAATGATTCAGATTATGTTGATGAAGAGAATTCAAATGAGGCAAGGTATAATGATGAAGCAAGTAGGAGATCTCTGCCTTAAGATTCGGAAGAAGTTGGAGGAAGCCAAACTTTTAAGTGGCAAGTGCATTGCACAATGGTCAGGAGAGACCAAATTTCAAGTAGATGCTGGAGGTGAGGAACAATATGTGATGGACTTGATTGAGAAGACATGCTCTTGTAGGAAGTATGACTTGATGGGAATACCTTGCAACCATGCAATATCTGCCATTCATTTCAAAAGAGAAAAACATGAGGATTATGTGGATGCATACTATTCAAAGGCACGGTACTTGGAAGTTTATTCTCACTTAATAATGTCAATGAATGGTATGTCATTGTGGGAAGATACTGAAAACCCACCAATCTTGCCTCCATTATATACAAGGCAACTTGGAAGACCAAGGAACAAAAGAAACAAAGAAGCTGCTGATTTGGAGAAAAATGGTGAACAAACTCCCACCAACCCACCAAATAATCCTGAAGGTCTTCCTAAGCCAGTTAAGCTAGGAAGGAAAAGGCAAGGTGCTTTGAAGTCTACTACTATATGCAAGCAAGAAGGACATAATTTACGGACCCATCATCGACATCTTCCTCCAAGGGACAAACAGGTAATATTTTGTACTTTCTTTAATCCTTTAATCCTTAATCCTTTAATCATTTAACGAATGATTTTATACTTTGTTATAGGCATCCACATCAGCTCAAGGGAGAGCATCATCATTAGTCGAAGCTGCACCTCAAAAGAGAACAAGGAAATCTAAGGTAGAAAACCTAATCCTTTTATTTGTAGTTTACAATAGCAAGTTTAGTCTAGAACCTTGCTTTGCGTCTGACCTTTTTGTAATGAACATTGAAATTAGGCATCACAATCAGGGGATGGTTCATCTGCAAATCTTGAAGCTCATTCACCGAGAGCCACCAAGCAAAGAAAGACAAGGCAAACCAAGACCTAAAGATGCCAGAAATTGTAACAAATTACTGTTTTTCACTTCATGTTTTATGTGCAGTAGGACCTAAATTATGGTACATGGGTTCTGGAATTAGACATCACAAACATTGAATTTCTTTTGGTTTTTTGAATTGATTTGTATCCCTGAAAATGCACTATTTTGCACTGTTTTGATAGATGGATTTCAGTATGTTTTTTAGATCAGTGCACTGTGCATTTTGAGATATTTAAGGATTTCTAATGCATATCTTTGTAAATGTTAGATGGATCAATGATGCTATATGAATTACAGTTCATCTTTTGGTCTTTGCAAATGTTTTGTTTCAAGTGGACTTTGAGTTCATTTCTTGTTATATCATGCGCTTATGTAGGATTTATGCTGGTGTGGGATCATATGTTTATGTACAATTTCCATTTGATTTGGTTTTTTTAGGTTGTATTATCTTCCAAAATTGGACCCCCTTTGAAATTTTTTTTTTTTTTTTTTTTTTTTTTTTTTTTTTTTGCGAATGGACGATTTTTGGCGGGAAATAATTATGTTGAAAAAAAAAATCTAGTTTTTCTTTTAAATCACGTGGAAATTAACTTGCCTGGAATCTACATGGCAGACCACGTGCAAGTTCATATGTGGAGATGGTGCGACGTGGCATACGCCACGTCATCATATAACGAACCAATTGATAGCCAATGTAACGGAGGTAGCACATTGCAACAAATTCGTAAGCAAAGGTATGACATTGAAACTTTTTAAAGATGAGGTATGAAACTGTTAACGACCTAATAGTTGAGGTAGTTTTTTTGTAATTTACCCTTAGTTTTATTTATTGTACATGATGCTGTGGATAAGAAGCACACAAATTAAAACCCTCTTTTGACAATTGTAGTATATGTATAAGTAGGGATCGTTCTAAACCAGGGATTAGGAGGGATTGCTAAATCACTTGAAAACTGACTCAAAAATGTAAAACAAAGGTTAAAACACTAAACTAGACTCAAAGAATGCAAAACTAAACACTAAAACACTAAAACAAACCAAAAGACTCAAAACAACAACAAAACACTCAAAACTGCCTTAAAAACACAATCTGGGCAGTTTTGAACACCTAACACTAATTTGGACGAATTTGGGTTATAACTTGAATCAAAACACTTAGAAACACAAACTAAGACACTTTCTAACTAAATTGAAACACTAAAGTAAAGGGGGATTTAGTTTTGACAAAATTAAAACAAAGAAAACAGATTGTAATGAAAACAGATTGTAGAAACGAATTTGATGAAAATATGGATGGAATGCTAGCTAGAAGGTTCTTCTCCACACATGTCACACTTGCATACAAGATGATTTTCAGTTGGTCTTTCGATGAATCATGAAACTCAACACCCCGGGTTAATTAGGTTTGCTTAAATTAACCTTCAAGTTCTCCTTAAGTTAATGAATTAGATGGGAAAACGCATACAACAATTCAAAACATTCTCCAAAAGTCCTTTATGTGAAAAGCACAATAAAGATACAATCAAAGATCATTAAGCAACATGAAAACTATAAGTGTTGACGAGGCATTCGTTACTATGATGAGCATGAAACTAGTGCCAAGAATTCATTTAACGCGATCGTTTATAAGCGACCTCCACTACTTGTGAATATAAGTTTGTAACTATTAGGTGAAACTCCCTTATATTCTAGTATCATATTCATGCATGAAAACTAAGCGTGCACTCTCAATAAACATACACGAATAAGTTATCAATCAAGCAGTTAAACAAATTGAATTCACAACTCATGAAATTCCAACTGAAGGTAATCAATTTATATTGCAAGCATATACATGGTTTTGAATCACCCCCTAGCTAACTAGGGGTTTAGCCTCTCATGTTCACAGAAAGAGAAACAAAATTGAAATTAAACATAGAGAACAAAAGATTGATTCCACCTAGAACGCCCAACGATTCCACTTTGAATTTCTGCACGTTCAAGCTCCTCTTTCTTCTTCTCCTTGCTGCGGCACAGAGGTCTTAGGGTGATTTTGGATGTGATTTTGGTTTAGGAAAGGATTTAGGATGGTATGGTGGTACGGCAAGGGTTGTGGGTGGTGTATGGAGGATTGGATTGAAGGTTTGGAAGTAGGGGAATGGTGGAAATTTGGATGGGAAGCTGCGGCAAAGGATGGGATTTTCTGTGAATGGAGGCAAGTTGTGTGGAAGGGAGATTAGCCTCCTAAAGGTGCGGCATAAGGGTATTTACAAGGATGAAAGAACCCTAAGGCTTTATTTCTTAGTTTAGGAAAGGAATTAACTCTAAATCTTTCAAGAATAGGAAACACAAAATCAGAAATTGAAGGGAATAGGAAGGTGACTTGCGGCAAAGGTTTGTAAGAAAGGGAATGTCATTTATTTTCTGAAATTAGGCAAGGACTTAGGAATATAAAAGGGTATGTGAGTTATGGCTAAGTTTGGTATGAAAAAGGAAGGTGTTTAAGTAGTTAGAATAGGGAACAAGGCCCTTCCTTGCACGGCAAGGAAGGGAAACATAAAGGGGACACACGGCAATGACTTAAGGTTGCAAGGGACATTGTTTTGTGACCTAGAATAGGTAGGAGCCTTTGATATTGCTAAAATATGGAGTCCTTAAGGATTAGGAAAGATTAAACCAAAATAGGAAACCTTGGCTTAACTTTCCTACTTCAAGTAGGAAACCTTCTTTGACTAAGATTCCTCATTTGATTAGGAATCCTCTTGTGATTAGGAATCCTAACTCAATTAGGTCTTCAATTTCGTCTATTCCTTTTGCTCCAAACATAAGCTATCCATTCCAAGTCCAATTTTGCTCCAAAATGCACCTTTTTGCTTCCTTAGCCATATGAACCTAAAAACACACGAAAATGGCTTAAACTACTAAAACAACTAAGGAAACACAACATAAATGCACGAGAACAAGCCAATTAAGTCGCATAAATATGCTCCTATCAAATTCCCCCACACTTAGCTTTTGCTAGTCCTCGAGCAAAACAAAACAACTAAAGAAAACAAGACGAACAAAACAAACAAAACATAACCTAAACCTTCCAACGTTTGCCTCAGGGATTTCCAATGAAACATGACATGTCAAAGATCATTACTCACATAGCTTTTAGTCTTCCTTCCCCTCGAGCACATACTTAATCATAGTCACCATTCACTAGCTCGCATTTAATCAATTAGAACAACATTTTGAATGTAGTAACATGCCTTAGAGAATTCCCTCAATTCCTCACTAGTTATGCACTCAATTTTCACTCAGATTTTCTGACTACACACCCTACAATAGTTATATGTGAGAAGATTGATGTAAACATGAAAGACTAGTACTCACATATGTTATAACAAAGAAAGCAATTTCTGGAGTAATTAAACATGTTTAGATATGATCTCATGAATGGAATGCTACTACTTATATGCGAGAACCAGTGACACCATATGCTCATACCAAATTTGAACTCCACAAATTGAAATACACAACACTCAAGATAGAAGTCAAGGGTTGTAACAGGGCTTGGGGTATTGGCTAACAAGGAAAGATAGGGATAAACAAAAGTTCTTTAAGCAATAGCAAGCAAAGTAATGAAATTAAGACTTAGAATTCACTTAGAATGCAGAAATCAATTTTTAGACATACAAGGAAGATTCAAACAACTCTTAGGGCCTAATTCATTGTTTTGGACCCTTACTTCAACAAACAATACTTTGGAACTCTTTTCACCTCTTTTCAACTCTTTTTCACAACTTTTTTCACAACTTTTTTTTTTTTATTTTTTTTATTTTTTTTTTATCTAGCCGTGCCTATGGCACATAAACTCACATCAATAATCCTTCCCCCACACTTATTTTCTGCAACACATTAATCAAAAGGAATTCATTTTTAGTCATGCTTACTATGCTTCAAGAACAAGGGTATGGATGGTCTTAATTTAGGCTAGGTGAGGATAATATGGGTTAACAAAGAACATGGGCTAACACGGCTCAATGGGGTTAAACTTAAACACATAATGAATTAAGGGCACATGGCTATTTGGCTTTGATGGTGGTCACTACACAACTTCATCTTGAATATGTGTTATGCAAATCAATAACATGCTTTGAATGAAATGGGCATGAGTTCTAGCATTTGGAACTAAGTGATGAAACGCCTTCTAAGTAGTAACCAAGCAAAGAATAATGAGATCATGCAATGACTTTAGAAAACAATGATGCACAGATTATTACTCTCCAAATAAACGTTTAGGCTCAAGTCTCACAGGGATGTAGCGTTAGTTTGAGTTCATTCCTTCAAGCATGTTACAAAAACTAATTTTCCTTTGTGATTACATGTGAATTCGTAAACTATAACTACAACCAAGCATAAACCAAAGAGTATATCAAACGTCCATCCATGTTTGTAACTTTCTTTAACCATCATGCAATTAAAAACCAAATCCTCATCATTGTGTTGGACGGTAACCTACGACACAAACAAACCCACAAAAACAACTCTTTTTGGGTTTTTCAAAACAATTTTTCAAATTTTTATGGGATTTTCGGATTTTTAAGTCAACACACACTAAAACACTCTAAAATAGCTTAAAAACACTTAAAAACAGCAAGGAACAACATTGGAAGTTATGGGTGATAAAATCCCACGAATTTGCATCAACAACACTTAGTTACCCCCCCCCCCCCCCCCCACACTTAAATCAAACATTGTCCTCGATGTTTCAAGCCTAAAATCACACCAAACAAAAGTAAACACAGAAACAGCAACTAAACACACTAAGCATGGCAGAATGTAAATAACAAAGAGAAGAGGCTAGGGACGCAAATCTGGTTATGGAGTGTAAATGCCATCCTCTCCTTGGTTATTGCATAGGTTGCCTCCCATGAAGCGCTTGCTTTAACGTCTTGCAGCCGGACGATGTATGCTCATTCCCCATTGGAGCCCACAGCATGCAATGGGATCTCCTCCACAACATGCTCAACAAAGTTCTCATAGTAAGGTTTCAACCTATGGCCATTCACCTTGAATTCTTGTCCAGTTTTCAAACTTTGTATTTGGACTGCACCATGCACAAAAACATTAGTGATAACAAATGGACCAACCCACTTAGAACGTAACTTACCGGGGAATAACTTAAGACGGGAATTAAATAACAACACTTTCTGCCCGATTGAGAAGGTTTTGCCTCTAATCATCTTGTCATGGACTGCCTTGGTCTTCTCTTTGTAAATCCGGGCATTCTCATAAGCCTCATGCCTAATCTCTTCAAGCTCGTTCAATTGTAGCTTCCTATAGTTTCCAGCCGTGTCCACATCCATATTGAAGGTCTTGACCGCCCAATGTGCCTTGTGTTCAAGCTCCACGGGTAGATGGCATGGCTTGCCATAGACTAGCCGAAATGGGGACATACCAATGGGCGTTTTGTAAGTCGTTTAATACGCCCACAATGCATCCTCCAAACGCAAGCTCCAATCTTTTCTATTTGGCCCAACGGTCTTTTCCAAGATTTGCTTTATTTCTCGATTTGAAACTTCGGCTTGGCCACTGGTTTGGGGGTGATAAGGTGTGGAAACCTTATGCATCACGTTGTACTTCTTGAGCAACACCTCAATGGTGCGGTTGCAAAAATGAGACCCATCATTGCTTATGAGCACTCTAGGCATCCCAAATCTAGAGAAAATGTTAGATTTGACAAAATCTGCAACAACTCTAGAATTGTTAGTTCGGGTGGCTTTAGCTTCCACCCACTTTGACACATAATCAACCGCAAGTAAAATGTAAGTAAAACCAAAAGAGATAGGTTAAGGACCCATAAAATCAATACCCCAAACATCAAAGATTTCAACAACAAGGATTGGGGTTTGCGGCATTTGGTCTCTTTGGCCTAAACTTCCTGTCCTTTGACAACGATCACATGTTAAGCAAAAAGCCCTAGCATCTTTAAACAATGTAGGCCAATAAAAACCACTTTCAAGAACCTTAAACGCTGTGCGTTATGTGCCAAAGTGTCCACCACATGCATATGTATGGCAAAAACTCAAAATGGAATTAAACTCAGATTCATGAACACAACGACGCATAATCTGATCCGGGCAGATTTTCCACAAATAAGGGTTGTCCCAAACATAAAAACGTGCATCCTTTTTTAGTTTATCACGTTGGGCCTTGCTTAAGGTGTTAGGAACTTGCTTAGACACCAAAAAATTGACCAAATCGGCATACCAAGGGGTACTTACCTCAACGGACAGAAGTTGTTCATCCGGAAACGTTCCTAAAATGGGAAGGGCCTCTTCTTCACGCACCATTCGACTTAGGTGGTCAGCCACCATGATTTCACATCCCTTCTTGTCCCTAATTTCAATGTCGAATTCTTGAAGTAGGAGCATCCAACGAATGAGCCTTGGTTTGGCCTCCTTTTTGGTGAGAAGATACTTCAAGGCTGCATGGTCAATGAAAACAATTACTTTAGTACCAATTAGATATGATCTAAACTTATCTAATGCAAATACAACCGCCAAAAGTTCTTTTTCAGTTGTAGAATAATTCAATTGAGCATCATTTAAGGTGCGTGAAGCATAATAAATAACATGTGACTGTTTGTTTTTCCTTTGGCCCAAAACAGCTCCAAGGGCATAATCTGATGCATCACACATCAATTCAAAGGGAATGGACCAATCTGGTGGAGTGATGATTAGTGCCGTGGTGAGGAGGTCCTTGAGATGGTTGAATGCTTTCTCACACGCCTCGTTGAACTCGAAAGATAATTCCTTTTGTAGGAGACGGCATAGGGGTTGTGCAATCTTGGAAAAGTCCTTGATAAATCGTCGATAGAATCCTGCATGACCAAGAAAAGAACGAACCTCTCTCACCGAAGTAGGAGAGGGTAAGTAGCGTACAAGATCTATTTTAGACTTATCAACTTCAATTCTTTTTTCAGAGATTATATGACCCAAAACAATACCTTGTTTAACCATAAAGTGGCATTTCTCCCAATTTAACACAAGGTTTGTTTCAACACAACGTTTCAAGATTAAAGTGAGATTAGCCAAACAATTATCAAAGGAATCACCAAACACACTAAAGTCATCCATGAATATCTCAATAATCCTCTCAACATAATCAGAAAATATGCTAACCATAGACCTTTGAAACGTGGCAGGAGCATTGCACAAACCGAATGGCATGCGTCAATATGCAAACGTTCCAAAGGGACAAGTAAAAGTGGTTTTTTCTTGATCATCCGGGGCAATAACAATTTGATTATAACCAGAATATCTGTCAAGAAAACAATAAAAGGAATGACCCGCTAACCTCTCAAGCATTTAATCTAGGAACGGCAATGGGAAGTGGTCCTTCCTTGTGGTGGCGTTTATCTTCCTATAATCAATGCATACGCGCCAACCGGTTTGGATTCGGGTGGGCACAAGCTCATTCTCCGCATTCTCCACAACCGTCACTCCAGATTTCTTGGGAACACATTGGATAGGTGAAACCCAATGGCTATCGGAGATGGGGTAAATCACTCCACAATCAAGGAGTTTGATTATCTCCTTTTTCACCACTTCTATCATCGAAGGGTTGAGACGGCGTTAAGCCTCTCTAGTTGGCTTGCCCCCTCCTCAAGAAATATGTGATGCATACATGTTGTGGGACTAATACCTTTGATATCGGCCAAGGTCCAACCTAGGGCAGATTTGTACTCCTTCAAAACACGCACTAGTTTCTCTTCTTCTTGTGCCGTGAGTGATGAAGAAATAATGGCAGGTAAGGTCTCCTTTTCCCCCAAGAAAATGTACTTCAAATGGCTAGGTAGTGGTTTGAGATCAAGGATAGGTGCCTGAATTATGGATGGAAGCAACTTGTTAGTCGAAATGGGAATTGAATCAAAGTTAGAAGACTTACCATCGTGCTTAGGCAATGACTCAAGGGTAGCAACCAACTCAATGACTTCCTCACTAGGAGGCACGGCATGGGATAAAGCATGTGTGCCGTGGGTTAACAAAAGTTCCCCTCCCTTGGTTTTGAGTTCCATGCTTCTTGTAATGACATTTTCAAGTGCATCGGCGTTCAACTCTTCAAGGTATCCCTGCACCAAAGAGTCAACTATATCAATGGAGAAACATGAATGATCCTCACTAGGATACTTAATAGAACCAGAAAGATTAAAATTAACAACTTCCCCATCAAATTCCATGGACAAAGTTCCATTAAACACATCAATCTTCGTCCGAGCCATCTTCATGAATGGTTGTCCAAGGAAGATTGGCAACGAAGGGGCATGGTCAGATTCATCCATCTCGAGCACATAGAAATCCGCCAGAAAGATTAAATGATTGACCTGCACTAACACATCTTCCAAAACTCCCTTTGGATAGGCATTAGATCTATCGGCCAATTGTATGATCACTCCATCATTTTTCAATATTCCTAGGTTCATAGATGCATCTAGCATGGCAAATTCAAAACGAGTGTTACCTATGACACAAGGAATGGTAAAACTACCCGGATCTTTGCATTTGGGGGGTAGTTTGCGTTGCAAGATGGCGGAGACATTTTCACCTACCTTCACCACCTCTTTGGTCGAAATCCTCTTCCTAGTGGTGCAAAGCTCCTTTAAAAACTTGGCGTATCTCGGGACTTGCTTGATTGCATCCAAGAGGGGTATGTTAACTTGAACTTTCCTAAATGTCTCAAGGATGTCCTTCTCAGCTTCTTCTTTCTTTGTTTGCATGAACCTACTAGGAAAAGGCACATTCGAAGGAAAAACATTAGTAGGAACCGAATTTGACACATTCTTACCCTTTTTGGACAAATTGGACAGTTTGGGGTCACTAGAAACTTGCGGCAAAGGTGTTTCCACCTTTGCCGTGGGTTGGCTTGCTTCCTCCTCTTCAATTTTTAGTTTTTCATCTTCTTTGGGACCTGATGGTGATGGTGTAGGACCAGCCCCAACTTCTTTTCCACTTCTCAAGAGTATGGCCTTTGCACTTTCGAAGCCTCCCTTTGGGTTGGAATGGTATAACTAGGAAGTTGGCCTTGGTCACGAAACTTCCCTACAAAATCTGCAATCTACCCAATTTGTTTCTCCAATTGATCCACCCTCTTGTCTTGGTTTTGCATGGCTTTGGCTTGATTATCTTGCCCCTGAGACAAATTAGTTAGTAACTTAAGAAGTGTATCATTGTCTAGGGATGTACCTGAAGCATTTGGGGCAGATTGTTGTGGAGCATGTGTGGGTGCGTATGGCTTAGTGAAGAAACATGGGGGTTGTTGTCTAAAGCCTCCTTGTTGTGGTGGTTGTTGGGGCTCCCTCCATTTGAAGTTTGGGTGGTCTCTCCAACCTGGATTATATGTGTTAGAATATGGATCGTTCCTTGGTTGGTTTTGGCCTTGAAATCCAATTGCATTTGCGCTTTCCCATCCACCATTTTCAATTAGCTGTGGGCACTTCTCAGAAGCATGTCCTTGAATAGAACACACTCCGCATACAATTGGTCCTTGCATCCTCATTCCTTCGGCCATCTGAGACACAATGGAAGTAAGATTAGCTAATTGTGAATGAATGTTGGGTGTGGAACTTACCTCATGAACTTGCTGCTGTGGGGGTCCTCTTTGGCCTACTCCTTCGTATTGTTGAGCGTTCAACGCTCTATTAGCAATTAAGATCTTGGCAGCCATGGGTGTCTTGTCCACCAATGCTCCAACCGTTGAGGCATCGAGCATTTGACGTTCAATTGGTAGGAGCCCCTCGTAGAAGTATTGTAGAAGTAACTCCTCCTTCATCTGATGTTGTGGACAAGAAGCAACAAGTGATTTAAAACGTTCATAATATGTAGGAAAAGACTCACCTTCTTCTTGCTGAATTCCACTTATCCTTTTACGTAGAAGGATGATTCGAGAAGTTGGGAAAAACTTCTCCATAAATGCCCTTTTCATACTCTCCCACGATGTGATGGTTCCGGGAGCTAATTCATACAACCAATCTTTGGCTTTGTCCATTAAAGAGAATGGAAAAGCCTTCATCTTCAAAATACTTCCATCGACGTTGACAGGAGTCATGCTTGAACACACCACTTCAAATTCTTTCAGATGCTTGTTCGGATCCTCCATGGACAAACCATGGTATTTTGGAATGTGGTGGAGCAAACTTGACTTCAACTCGAACTCTTCGGTCTTACCTTGGGCAGGCATGGGATATTGGATACACAAAGGTGTGGCATTATCCAATCCCGAAGCATAATGCTCCTTGAGTGTCCGGTTGTCCACGGCCATGCCTTGTGTTTCTTCAAAAATCTGATCCGTAGCTTCTTCTTCCTCTTCTAGGACTTGTTCTTCAAGGTCAGGTTCCGGGCTTGGTGGATTTGATTCGTGTTGCTTCTTCTTTCTTCTTCTCCTTGCTGCGGCACAGAGGTCTTAGGGTGATTTTGGATGTGATTTTGGTTTAGGAAAGGATTTAGGATGCTATGGTGGTACGGCAAGGGTTGTGGGTGGTGTATGGAGGATTGGATTGAAGGTTTGGAAGTAGAGGAATGGTGGAAATTTGGATGGGAAGCTGCGGCAAAGGATGGGATTTTCTGTGAATGGAGGCAGGTTGTGTGGAAGGGAGATTAGCTTCCTAAAGGTGCGGCATAAGGGTATTTACAAGGATGAAAGAACCCTAAGGCTTTATTTCTTAGTTTAGGAAAGGAATTAACTCTAAATCTTTCAAGAATAGGAAACACAAAATCAGAAATTGAAGGGAATAGGAAGGTGACTTGCGGCAAAGGTTTGTAAGAAAGGGAATGTCATGTATTTTCTGAAATTAGGCAAGGACTTAGGAATATAAAAGGGTATGTGAGTTATGGCTGAGTTTGGTATGAAAAAGGAAGGTGTTTAAGTAGTTAGAATAGGGAACAAGGCCCTTCCTTGCACGGCAAGGAAGGGAAACATAAAGGGGACACACGGCAATGACTTAAGGTTGCAAGGGACATTGTTTTGTGACCTAGAATAGGTAGGAGCCTTTGATATTGCTAAAATATGGAGTCCTTAAGGATTAGGAAAGATTAAACCAAAATAGTAAACCTTGGCTTAACTTTCCTACTTCAAGTAGGAAACCTTCTTTGACTAAGATTCCTCATTTGATTAGGAATCCTCTTGTGATTAGGAATCCTAACTCAATTAGGTCTTCAATTTCGTCTATTCCTTTTGCTCCAAACATAAGCTATCCATTCCAAGTCCAATTTTGCTCCAAAATGCTCCAAAATGCACCTTTTTGCTTCCTTAGCCATATGAACCTAAAAACACACGAAAATGGCTTAAACTACTAAAACAACTAAGGAAACACAACATAAATGCACGAGAACAAGCCAATTAAGTCGCATAATATATACTCCTATCAGTACACTACTCTAATTTGCATAAAGAGGGCTCCAAACTTAAGTTAAAAGGGCAAGCATGTTACCAAAATCAACTAGCATAGCCTCAAACAAACCTTTTTGGTAATCACATACTTAGATTTTTTAGGCATAAAAAGTTATATACGAAATCGAAAATAAATGTTAGCCCACTTAGTTGTTAGTAAGTACATGAATGAGAATTGTGGGATCATGATTTTTCTTATGCTTGAGTAAGGCGAATCAGAATACGAGTGCCTCAGAAGTCCGGTTATGGACTCCATAGGTCTGAATCAAACTAAGTAGACTAAACGAACCAACAGTGTCACCACCCTCTATTAGGCTTCAGAATGGTAGACAAGGTCGGCAAGCCTTTGTTGGGCTCCGAAATGGTAGACAAAGCCAAACCTTGCTGAGATTGACAATGCTAGCTCTGCAAGACACGAAAATTTGATCTGACTACGAATCAGATTAGTTTTCTATATTCTTGGAGATTCCTTTAATAAAGGGATTGACGTGCCCCCCATTACTCACAACCCTTAAATGGAAGCAATATCTTTGGCTAGATATCCTTTCAGATTCTTTGAGTTTACTATGGATTCTATATTCTAAAATGACTCTCTCTCGCTTAGTGTAAATACCCCTTCTAGGTTCAACATGGTAATGCTTTCATAACATATACTTTGCTCTCTAGCCTAGCGCTTGAGTTCTAAGACCTTTTATACTAACTTGACAGTCGGAAAGTTTTTGGTCAGTACCACACTGGTACCTTAGGTTGATCACAGTTGTTTATTCTTGCTTGTAGGTGGCTACTTTTGCATACTCAGCCATTCACGTTGGTGCATATTTTTTGTTCTAATAATTGGTGCTTTCATTGAGAGACAAATTCATGTTCTCATCGTAACCAAGTGTGCACCATGTCCACCAACGATAACACTGTCACACTGACACCTAAGACTGAAGAAACTAGCTTCTTGAGACCTCTATCACTTTGAGAACAACCTAGCTCTGGCCGAAACATGGCTTCAACCATGGATCAGATTTGGGATGTCTGGAAGAAGATCATCACGATTGTTAATGATCTCTAGAATACTTTGAAGGCTTCTCAAGTCGAGAACCATTTGAACTTTATTAACCTTGAGAGGCGGATGAAGGCCTTGGAGAATGCTCACAGAACCATTATGCATACTCAAGTTCCAGTCATAGGATTCAAAAATTTGAGTACTTCAACTCCAGATGGGCAACCGATCAAGACCCATGTCCTAGTTCTATGAAGACCCTAATTTGAACCTGCAATAGAAATGGCACGAGGATCGAATCGCTTGTCATGCCATCGTAAGCGAGATTTGAGTTCAACACAACCTCGGCCAATTGGACACTGCGATGGCTTCTCTTATAAAGCCCAGGTATCTTGACTTCGAAAATCTAAATTCAATTGAGGACCAAGAGCAGCGTAGACCACTGAACTGCAACAACTGCAGGGAAACATTCAAGAGATACTCGAAACCAGATCCCAAGCATGGTTATCACTAAGGTTAAAGGCACTTTTTCATATGTAATAGAGTTCGCACCTCCTCTGGAGAAGTTTACTCTGCCACGGCTCAAGTACTTATGGGGAAACTCATATCCGGATTACAACATAATGCACTATCAGAATGCTATGGTCTATGCAGCAACAACGATGCATGTATGTGTAAGATATTCCCAACCACCTTGGAAGGGGCATGCATGAGATGGTAATCTTCCATTCTTACACTTCTATGGATGGTCAATGTTTAGTGAACTCGATCTCATAGATGATCACCTTTATCGATCTCTGAGACTTACTACTAAACATGACATAAACTGGCATTTGCAGATGTTCGATAGTTATTTCGATCATCCTATGGTTAGGAACATAGTTTAGGACTTAAGATTCGTAAGGTACCTATATTAGGATCGGAACATCTTTGTAATCTTGTCTTTACATCTTAAGCTATTCCTTGCACTCATCCCAATTAATAAGGAACCTTCCTATTCCGCTATTTGGTCATGCACTCAGTTGATGGATGCTCTCACTTTACCTTGTCGTCGGTGACTTAAAATTGGTTTGCGACAAATAACCAATTACATGTTGCCACGTCAATTGATTTTTGGGCATACTTCAATAGGGAATTCTGGATAACATCAATCAGAGTAAGACAACTATGCACATCTTCAAAGGTACCAGTCTAATCTATCGAAATGTTAAAACTAGCGGTTCACGTGGAACCCTATGCTGGTACTCTTCCATGTCATGGATTATCCTATTACGCATAACGCCATATTAGGCCAAAATTGGATAAATCGAATGATGGTTGTCCCATTGTTATATCACCAACTACTCCTATATCTATCATTTTAGGGGATCAAGGAAATCAAGAGAGATTAGGCGACTGCTCGTTGTTATGCTGTTGAGAGCATGCATATGACCTGTAATGCTGAGCTAAGCACCATAAATTCAACTTTGAAAATCGCAGAGTAACCATAATCAGAGAGTCAAGAGATGAGCTATAAGGAATTCGACATTCCCCTTGATCTCCAAGACAACAACTCTATGTACTCTAAAGTGGATGAGGATGTTGTTTACATCATACTCGACCTCGACAAGCTGAAACGCAAAGCCAGAAAAATATCAAGATTGTCACATCAAGAGAAAGAGTTGTTCACCGCTTTCTTGCAAGTAAACAGGGATGTATGCGCTTTATCCGCGATATACTGATGCGAGATTTATACGCACACAAATTAAACCCTCTTTTTGACAATTGTAGTATAAGTATAAGTAGGGATCGTTCTAGACCGGGGATTAGGAGGGATTGTTAATCACTTGGATGTGACTTAAAAACGTAAAAACACAATATAAAACACTATACTAGACTCAAAGAATGCAAAACTAAACTTTAAATCACTAAGACAAACCAAAGACTCAAAATAGCACAAACACACTCAAATCTGCCTAAAGACCACTTTCTGGGCAGTTTTGAGCACAAACCCAAATTTGGACGAAATTAAGTTGTAACTTGACTCAAGACTCTTAAAAACACAAACTAAATTGATTTCTAACTAATTTGACATTAAAGTAAAGGGGGATTTAGGTTTATACGAAATGAAATTAAATGAACAAATTGCAATTAAAACAGAATGTAAATATGAAATTGATGAAATGGAATGAATGGAAGCTAGCCAAGGGGTTCATCTCCACACATGTTACACTTGCATAATAAAACGATTTCCAATTGCATTTCAATAAACCATGAATTCTCAACACCCCAAGTTAACCGTGATGCACTAATTAACCTTCAAATCTTCCTAACGTTATTGAATTGGATGATTGCATACGACAACCCAAAACATTCCCCACAGGTCCCCTACATGATTGCATAATAGAGATACAAGCAAGAATCATTACGCTCTATGAAAATTATAAGTGTTGACGAGGCATTCGTTACTATGATTGCATGAAACTTATGCCAAGAATTCGTTTAACGCGATTGTTTATAAGCAACCTCCACTACTTGTGAATATAAGTTCGTAACTATTAGGTGAAACTCACTTATATTCTAGCGTCATATTCATGCATGAAAATTAAGCGTGCACTCTCAATAAACATACATAAATAAGTTATCAATCAAACAGTTAAACAAATTGAATCCACAACTTATGAAACGCAATTAGAAGTAATCAAATCAAAATGCAAGCATAAACGTATATTTCGAATTCCCCCCTAGCCAAGGGGGGTTTAGTTCCTCATACGTACAAAACAAAGAGAATTGAAATTAAACAATGAATTCAAAGGAAAAGAAACACCTAAACATTCCAACAACTAAAACTTGAATTGTATGAACGTTTAGGCCCGCTTCTCTTCATCTTTGTTGTAGCACAAGGTCTAAGGTGAGTTTTGGGGATTATGGATGATGTAGAATGATAGGTTTTGTGGAATGGTGAAGGAAGTGATGGTGTTTGGATTAGTAGGGAAGGCACGGCAACAAGGGGTTTGTTGCTTGGTGAATTTCTGAATGTATGGAAGAATGAATGCTCTTCCCTTAGTGCCTTGCTGCAAAGCCTTATTTATAGGGCTAGGAAAGGTAGGAGACAAGGTAGGAGACAAGGTAGGACGGCTAGGAGACAAGGTAGGACGGCTAGGACAAGGTAGGACGGCTAGGAGACAAGGTAGGACGGCTAGGAGGACGGCTAGGACAAGGTAGGACGGCTAGGAGACAAGGTAGGACGGCTAGGAGACAAGGTAGGAATTAGGCACCATGTGTGAATAGATAAAGCCTTCTAGAAATAAGGTTTTTAGGCCCCCTTGCAGCTCCCTAACTGAATTCAAGCCTTTAAATTCGTCCATCCTCATGCCTCCATGCTTGCACTATCCAATCTTGGCCCAAAAATGCTCTAGAATGCTCCAAATTGCTTCTTTTTGCTTCCTTAGCCATATGAACCTAGAAACACACGAAAATGGCATAAAGGACTAAAATAACTAAAGAAACACAACGTAAATGCATGAGAACAAGCCAATTAAGTCGCATAAATATGCTCCTATCATATACATGCCTAGAATAGACCCTTTAATTATTATCACCATCTCTATGTGTACCTAACCATTAAGTCAGTTGTCCAACAGAAGTGCAACCTTGAAATGAAGCGGAGCAAGATCATTGAAGCGGAGACAAATAAGCTTAAAGATGCCAACTTCATTAACAAGGTTCATCATCTAGAATGGTTAGCAAATGTGGTCTTTATGCACAAAAGAATGGGAAGTGGAAAGAGTTTGTGTGGACTTCACGGATTTGAACAAGGCGTGCCCCAAAGATCCTTATCCTATACCTCAAATAGACTCACTCGTCGATTACCTTGAGGGCATGAGCTGCTGAGCTTCATGGATGCGTACTATGGATACAATCAAGTAAAGATGTACAAGCCGAACATAGAGAAAACATCTTTTGTCGTCGAAAGAGGTACGTATTGTTATCATGTTATGCCTTTCAGCCTTAAAAATGCTAGGGCAATCTATCAATGGTTGGTAAATTGAATCTTCAAGGTGAAATCAGAAAAACAATGGAATTATACGTTGACTACATGGGGGTCAAGAGAAAGGAGAAGAAGGATCACCTTACTCACTTGCAAGAATCTTCCAATCTACTCCGTAAGTACAATATAAAGCTTCATCCGAAGAAAGTGCACTTTTGGAGCAGCGTCAAGAAAGTTTTTAGGCTATTAGGTCACCAAGCACAGAATCAATCCTAATCCTGATTAGATCAAGGCCACTATGAAGATGAAGTCCCCTCGAACGTGAAGGAGAACCAGAAAAGTAGCTACTCTAAGTTGATTTCTTTCATGATCAATGGAAAGTGTAAGCCATTCTTCACATCCATCAATACACGTATTATACACAGACGTACATACTTTACACGATTAATATTACACCTTTTCCCACACATTTTTCCACAATACATATACAATTTACATATTCTCCACTTATTTTTAACATACTGTTGAGAATTAAAAAATATATATATTAAAAATTAAAAAAACTACCAATTTTTTTCAAAGTAATTTTTTTGAAGTTTCTTATTGTTACTTACCCTTATCCGTATTTTACTAGTTCGCACAAGCCTTCTATTTGAGTTGTATGCAAGAGATTTCAATTATTGAATCCAATATATTGAACTCATACTTTTTTATTCTAATATAATAATGAAAAACTTGTTGAGGGAGAGAGAAAATAGAATAACAATTATTAGATTAGAAAAGATGGTCGCAAAATTAATAAATAAAACTAACCTCTGTCAAACTAACATAATCCAATGTAAAACAACTAAGTAAACACATGAATGAGAACGATACTTATTCCTTACTAATTGTAAATAAACATGCCCCAAAACTAAAGAAGGATGCTAGCAACCTTTTTATTTAAACCTTCTCTTTCTACCTTTTTGGGTCTCCTTCGCATTCTACAATGTTGCTTGATGATTGAAACTAACTACTTTCTGGTCCATTGTTTAAAGATCCTACAAAAAATCAACTAAAGAAGAAGTGGGTTAAGTGTTTGCTTAATGTTGTCAAATTTCAGTGTTTAAGTGAGAAATATGGGTGGTCTATATATATTAGATAACCATTAGATGATTAGACATTCTCGGATTTTATATTTTTAAAATTTTTTGCACAGATGATCCTTAAAGGGTAATCTAAAAAGTAGGCAATTCCAATCATCAACCAACATTTTAAGATGAGAATGAGAACTAAGAAAATTCAAACGAAAAGATTACTAACATCCTAAAAGTAAATTGGCACCGAAGACCAACTGTACCGAGTTGTCTTAATGTTCCAAGTAGACCTGACAATTTCTTATACAACCCGTTAATACGACATGAAAATAACGGGTTTCAAGTCAACACGATAACTAATCGGGTTCTTAACAGGTTTACACGCGGGTAACCCATTAAGAAAAAAGTTAGTTTGATAATTTTAAACTAAACCCTGAGATTAAAATTTTCCAAAGCATATTAAAAATACCATAGCACATTAAAAATTCATAATAATGCATTTACAAGTGTGAAAAAATGTGCAAATTGTGACATCCCACATCGCCCAGGGGAGTGATCCTTAAATGTATATTCACATCTCTACCTAGCACGAGGCCTTTTGGGAGCTCATTGGTTTCGGGTTCCGTAGGAACTCCAAAGTTAAGCGAGAAGGGGGCTAGAGCAATCCCATGATGGGTGACCCACTGGGAAGTTGCTCGTGAGTTCCCAAAAACAAAACCGTGAGGGAATGGTAAGCCCAAAGCGGACAATATCGTGCTACGGTGGTGGAGCGGGCCCGGGAAGTGATCCGTCCTGGGCCGAGATGTGACAAATTGGTATCAGAGCCTAACCATGGTCGTGGTGTGCCGACGTGGACATCGGGCCCCTAAGGGGGATGGATTGTGACATCCCACATCACCCAGGGGAGTGATCCTTATATGTATATTCTCATCCCTACCTAACACGAGACCTTTTGGCAGCTCACTGGCTTCGGGTTCCGTGGGAACTCCGAAGTTAAGCGAGAAGGGGGCTAGAGCAATCCCATGATGGGTGACCCACTGGGAAGTTGCTCGTGAGTTCCCAAAAACAAAACTGTGAGGGAATGGTAAGCCCAAAACGGACAATATCGTGCTACGGTGGTGGAGCGGGCCCGGGAAGTGATCCGCCCCAGGCCGGGATATGACAATTTGGTATCAGAGCCAATCCTTGGCCGTGGTGTGCCGACGAGGACGTCGGGCCCCTAAGGGGGGCGGATTGTGACATCCCACATCGCCCAGGGGAGTGATCCTTAAATGTATATTCACATCTCTACCTAGCACGAGGCCTTTTGGGAGCTCACTGGCTTTGGGTTCCGTAGGAACTCCGACGTTAAGCAAGAAGGGGGCTAGAGCAATCCTATGATGGGTGACCCACTGGGAAGTTGCTCGTGAGTTCCCAAAAACAAAACCGTGAGGGAATGGTAAGCCCAAAGCGGACAATATCATGCTACGGTGGTGGAGCGGGCCCGGGAAGTGATCCGTCCCGGGGCGGGATGTGACACAAATGCTTGTGATCGCATCCTCTACGCTTTGATGATGAGTATATTGTCGTTTAAACTTTTAAAACACTACAAACCCTCATGAATAGTATTTTTAGAGGGAGTTCAAAATAAATAAAAATTCATAATAGGTGATGTACAAGTTAAAAATGTGAAAGGATATATAAACGCTCATGATTGTGTTCTCCATGGTTAGACAATGGTTATATCGTCGTTTAGATTTTTATAACCCTCATGAGTAGATTTTTGTTTTAGTGCAAAATTAATAAAAATTCATAATAATTAATGTAGAATTGTGAAAAATGTAGAAAAAAAAATATATAGTTGCTCGTAATGACAAGTTTTACAACTATCGTGAAGTGCTTAACCCCGAAATCCCACACTATAATCCATAAACCCTAGATATATATTTAACCGTCGATTGTCGTTTATGCTCTATTCTTCTTATTGGATTTCGTTTTTCAAATTTTCTTTTTTTGAAAACATAACCTTTTGGCGGATGTAGAAAATGAACGTTCGGATCGTTGATATTAGGTTCCAATGTTTACGGTTAACTAAATATGTGTTGATGTTATATAGTTTCTAGAGACTTTATAAACTCCAAGCAATATTTTCATTAACCGTAAAAATTTGAATGTGATATGAACATCCGAACTGTTTATCTTTTTGCATCCGCTCAGGTTTTAAAAAATGAAGATCTAAAAAACGAAATTATATGAGAAGAATGGAGTATAAATGTAAATGACTTTATGGTTTATGGGATTATAGTGTTGAATTTCGGATTTGATCTCTTCACAAAAGTTGTAGAGCTCTTATCATTACGAGCGTTTATATATTCTTTTATATTTTTCAAACCTCTATATTAATTAAAAAACTATTTTGTAGTAATGTACTAATATTTTTTTTTTCCATGAGGCTCTTATTTTGGGATATGTAATATTTGAAAAACAAATTTGCTTTTATGTTTTGAAGTAGGGGTGTGCTATCCACACACCCCTTTTAACTTCTCACACACCCCTTATTAATTTCTGTCATTTGAGCCGAAATTTTTTACTGCTCACACACGCCTTATTGATTTCTGTCCTTTGATTTTCTTCAATTCATCCGATCCAACGGTCAAAAATTAGAAAGGTGTGTGAGGAGTTAAAAGGGGTGTGTGAATATTACGCCCCTTAGTAATGTTTATGTAACAATGTGGTATGTAGATACTAATTTAGTATTACATTTTTCATTTGATTATTTATTGATTTAAAATATATTTTCTTTATCAAGTAACAGGTCAGATCATATTACCTATTCATATTAACGGATCGATTCTGGTCGGGTTAAACTACCCGTTTATTTTAACAGTGTTACACGACACACGTCCGGTTAAGATATCAAATATGTCATGAAAATGACACGAATACGAAAAACACAATACGAATATCAAGTCTAGTTCCAAGACAGCTCCCATACTAGTGTTATTTCTAGCAAAACCTTTCTTTAGAAATAAAGTAAAACCAAAAAAAATAGTTAATCTCACATTACCCGAGGTCAATAAAAAGGTTGAGCAGGAACCCTTTGTACAGCTTTCGTTCATTTGTAGAGCGTTCCCCAAGAACAAAAACTAGTTGGCTCTAAATTAGGAGCAAAAGATGTTTCCAACTTTCCAACGATACACCCCTTTTCTGTAACTTTCAGCACCATATTTACAGAAGCAAGCAGCAGCTGCTGCAAATCCTATGCATTTTTCTTTTCTTTTTGTTTTGCGGTTCTAAATCCTATGCATTTTGACTCTCACCCACTAAAATCAATTGACTTTTAAACAAACAACCCAAAAAGTTTCCTCACCCATATCGATCATTCCATACCATACCATATACATCTCTCTCTGCCTCACACACCACCAATATCTTCACTTGTTGAAGAATAGAGAGAGAGAGAGAGCGAGAGAGAGAGGTCCATAAATATATATGCGGCCATGAAAGATTATTGGGGTAAGAAAAGGAAGCAGCAGATAGGAGTGAGAACAACAGAGGTGGCTTGCTTGTCTCTACTGGTTCTGATGCTACTTCAGTTGGAGACTCCATGTTTTGCAGCAGCAGCAGTAGCAACAGCAGCCGGATATAATAATTATAAGGTAAAGTCCATCCCTAGCAGATTCAAAGCAATCCCAACAACAACAGCTTCTGAAATCAATCCCCATAATCCTCCACCCCAAGCTGTTTTCAAGACAAATGCAGATCATAAACTTGGTGATAATGATGATGAAATTTTTGGTGTTGATATGAGGACCATCTACACTGGCCCAAATCCTCTCCACAATAGATAAGCATTTGTTAATTACTAAGTATTTTCTGTTTAGGAGACCATCTTTGTCTCTAATGCTTCAAATTTATCTTTCCACATCTCTTGACTTCTTGTAATTACTTTCAATTTTTTGGGGCATTTTTCATCCATGAAAGCAATGTTTTCCAAGTGTTTTCATTGTTTACCTTTGAGATTTTTGTGAGAAATTATAATAGATTATTATTTTTTATTTGAGCGATATTCTAATTTCTTTAATTTAAACTATGGAGTGAAAATTTTGAATTAAAATGTATATAGAGCATATTTTTCTATTCAAGTTGACTACGCGTACATTGGTAAATTGTAATCAATTAATTTTTTTTTTAATATGTTTGAACATGAAGGCTATTAACGGGGTTGTTGGTTTAATGAGTATTGGTGTGCTGACTCTGCTTTACCTCTTGGTTTGGTGGTGTTATTCTATGTAGCAGTTGCTATTAGATATTGGTGTAAAAGATAGGATCCTTTTTTTCAATGTACTTTTGAAATCATTTGGATTTGGTTGTCCAACTATACTTGGCTATGAAAATGATGAACTTGTAGTTCATGGATGATCAAAATTATGACCATATGCATGTATCTAATCTCTGTCTCATTCTCTCAATGTGTTACTTTTTTTTTTCTTTTCTGAAAATGTAATTTTTTTTTCATATTTTTTATTTTTGAACAAACGATAGTATCTACATTAAGAGATAGGAGATGAACTTAACCTCACAATAGGCTAGCAATAATATACTTCAAATTCGCCTTTGGCGAGAATTGAACTTAAGACTTCTCACTTACAAGTCAACAAAAATATCACTAAACCATAGTATTAAGTGGCCTTATTACTTTATTTTATTCCAATAGATTTATTTTTAACCATTTTGTCGTTGAAAATAGTTCTAATTGCATCAAATAATAATTTTAAAATTTTGATTCGATCCTCTAAATCAATTCTTACTTGTTCGTGATCTGTAACTAAAAAATGTGTTTTTGAAAATTTAAATTTGATGTGTATTTACAACCAATTCATTGATTAAATGTAATATATAAAAAATTTCTGTTGTTAATGATTTTCTATTAAATGAATTTATTTTTTGTTTAAATTATAAGACAACAGTATATTTTTTTTATTGGAATTAATTTGGCTACTCAAAGACGATGAGAAGGAATTCCTTCTTAAAACACTTTGTGATTAATTCATAGAAATTTGTGCTTATGATAAAAACCATTAATATTATAAATTATTATATAATGATTATGTCTACAAAAAATTGATAAATTATGAGATCGTTTGACCATCGAGCTATGTAAAAGCAGATAATCGAAATAAGTAAAAACATTACTAACAATCTATCTATTTGTTATAATTAATTGATTAAATACACTTAATTTTAATTGAAATTTTTTCTTAAATAATCTTTACGAAGTGATATAAAAAAAATCAGCAATTTTGAACATTACTGATTTAAGAATAAGAAATAGTTGGAATAAATTTCAATAACATGTGAATTCGTTGTTTTTTATTCCTTTATTGTTTCTTTGGCCTGAAGTCTGTCGCTCCTTTGGGAAAACACATTTATGAGTGCTTTGACTGATGAAAAAAAATAATATGAGTGCTGAAGTGCACCGTACATAGGTGGGGCATGCACTAGCCAATAGGGCATTTCCATGCTTATACGCTTTTACCCAAAATTTTTATCTTTTTTATTTTTTAAGATTTAAAACTCATGTATTTCTTATCTGCCAGCAATCTCACCAATGAACAATCTTAGAGGAGTATGAAATACTTATTTTGACTAGAAAATGTAAATATTTTGGTAATATTGTAAAATTGAGGATATGTGTATAGTGGAATATAAAGTAAATATAACATAATATTTACGAGGTTTGGTAAGTGTCTACGTCATTGGGGCAGCAGTTGTACTTTCTCTCATTATATGAAATAGTAGAAGTACAAAAATAACTCTCCCTATTCTCTCTCTAGCTTGGCATAACTTACATGAACTTCTCTGTTTGTGTTGTGTTCTTCAGTGATACAATATACCTCTACAAGGGTATATTGATACAATAGAAATCTCTAGTAAAATGCCGACCGGTAATCTAGCGGATAAAGTACATTACAAATATATATATGCATTCACTCATATAAAATGGTATCAACTCCCCTACCATTGCGTATTGGTACTTATCGGGTGTAGAATAGATGTGCTTCTTTTTGTTCCTACGAACAAAATATTTTCATTATTACTAAAAGTAATTGAAAAAATCAAACAAATCAAGCAAATATTAATTCTTTCCCCAAGATAATCCACTAAAAGGAGGGTCCACAACGTAGTTTTTTCCAATGCAATAAAGTTACATTGTGTCTATTTTTTATTGATAAAGGGGTAATTCCATGGGTTTGCCTTGGTATCGTGTTCATACTATCGTATTGAAAGATCCCGATCATTTGAATTTTGTCCATATAATGCATACATCTTTGGTTGTTGGTTGGGCCGATTCAATGGCTCTATAGCAGTTCTTGATCATTCTGATCCTATTCTTAATCCAATTTGTTGGTTTTCATTCATTCTTGGTCATATTTGGTTGCTCATGCCTTTCAACCCAATAAACCAACCAAGACACTTTCTTAGACAATTTTGTAAAGGTATGGTCATACTTGGTTGCTCACCTTTATAATAAAAATTAGGTATGATCATACTTGATTGCTCAAATTTACACTGGGCATTCACACCATTTACAACACTCCCCCTTAGATGTCTATATATCAATATCGATTGGCTCTTAGAACCTTATTAGGAAAAATTTAGTGGAAAAGATTCTAAGTCAAAGGAAAAAGAGTACAACACGCATATGTCTTGGATGCTTCCCTTGATTCCTCATTCTTCAATCTAATTGGTTACTAAGTCGACGCCAATCCGATATTATGCACCAACTTCTGGAATGTACACTTTGGTAGACATTTGGTGAAAAGCTTTGCCAGTCTATTGTTGGAACATATTCGTTGACTTCAATAACTTTAGCATTATAAAGCTCACGTGTACTGAAAGACTTTGGAGATATGTATTTATGAGAGATATGAAGATGTACCAACAAATGTCTGCATCGTTGAGTGTTGTAGGATCAATCTATTTCCATATGTAAATACAAATCCTTTATGTGAGCGATATGCACGCAGGATAAAGAGAGATTTAAATTTTTCTTGCCAAATAAAACCATGGCTATTAGTGAGTTGTTTGGAATAGAACCAGTGCAGTCTATAATTTCCTGTAGATAATAATAGATAAACTTTATTTCATTTCCATACCCATATGTTGTTATTGTGCTTCAAAGGAATGAAACATCTGATTGAGTGTATTGTACTAAATAGAGTAAGGCACATACTTCAGTAAGATAGGGTACTTCTGGACAAAGTATTAGTTCATCATTTTTCTCAAGAGGATGAATGATCTTTTATAGTGTCTAAATATTGATTAATCATTTGAGTGTTCGACTCATGATCTTCAATCGATGTGGTTCTTTAATACCATAAATCTTTGATGGATAAGATTTGTGTTGGTATATTGTTCAATCTGCAACTCAAGACAATATTCCTTTCAACACTTTATAATTTTTCTCAATTCTTCAGGAGTCCCATCCTAATATCAACTTTTGCAAGAGATTTACTATGTTGCAACAATATCATAATGATCGTACTCGACATCCATTGGTATTTATTACATAACTTTTGCTTGACCCCTCTTGGGTTTACTTCAAGCAATTTGAATCCTTCAGGGATTTTCTACACTTTATGATACATTCTCCTTTGGAATTTATACAGAGCTATTTGGTTCTACATATAATACTTGAGGGATTTACTTATGGATGTATGCTTTGGCATTTCATAAGCCTTCGTATAATATGTATAATTCTCCATTTCACAATGGGAAATCATGTGTACAAGAGTATATCACAATTTTGGGTTTCAATCAGGAACTGTGTGTCATATCATGTGACTACATTTCACTGTATTACAAATGCCCATATGTAACCTTTTGGGTTCAACATCATTTGGCGATTTATACTAGAGGTCCATTTTTCCAAGTTCTTACTAAATTCTAATGGAATTGTCTTTCTTCATTTTGGCCAATAATTTTTCTTTTCGTCAACGAACAAAAGAACGTGGCTCAATATCAACATAGTTCATTGATGAATCTAGTTGCTACTGTAAAACCAAAGCTAACATTGGTTATCATCAATTTGTTATCCATAATTGTCACGTGCATTTTGTATAGTTTATAAGCATTTCATTACTTTGGATATCCTTGCCTCTTCAGGGACTTTACATTGTCTCTTTAGGACAATCACCTCTTATTTGATGAATTGAATTGAGAACTTGGATCATAACCTCCTCTAGAGCGTTATAGAGCTTGGATTTTTTAATCTCCACTTCTGGGAAGTTGACTCATTGGAACCTATATCTATCATGCTTCAGGCATGAAACATAATAAAATTGCCATGTCCATGGATTGTCTTTTTGAGACTTGAATCCATGCAGCGACTATCATGTTTCGAGCATGCAACAATTTAGGAGCACTAAGTCCATGGATATTCTTATAGAAACTTCAATCCATGTGGTATCTTTGCAACTTGTTAATGCACTTGGTAATTAACTAGTAATTTTCAAAATTTGGATTACCTTTTTGTACATGATTTGAATGATGTAAATTGATGAGACAAAATAATTGTTGAAGCCATTCTTGTCTTTTGGCTATTGTAGACTCGGGTAGAGTTTGTTGGGGCTAACTCATCCATGCTTAGCACCTTCAGTGTAAAGAGCCAACATCGTGTCAACTGTTCTCATGTGTTGATGACTTCAAATCCCGCGTGAACAAACAGTTAAACACTACAAGAAAACATGGATTAGGTGACGACATTTTATGTGACACATATAAATTCATCACATTTTAGTATAATAGGTGAGGAATTTAAAAAAAGCGTCACATACACTATTGTGGGATAAAAAACAATTTTGGAATGTTGTTCGTCACATAGCAAGTCTAAATTCCTGACAAATTTTTTGGCGCCAAATTTTGCCGCCCAATTGTTTTCATTGGGTGACGAAAAGATTGGGTTCTGCACATAACCTAAGATTAGGTGACCTAGGTATGTGAGAAAAGTTAATTCAGCACCATTTGTTTTACTAAAGGCAGAGGAAAAAAAAAAACATAAACACAAAGCCCCAATTAGAACTCATATATTCTACTTCCACCCCTCGTCTCTTAGTCTCTCAACTTTGCTGATGACGGATTGTTGGTGGCCATGACTGCATCGCGCTTTCATCTTCCTCAAACCTTAGCTGCTTGCTCTCATACTCTACTCTCTTTGATTTGAAGACCTAGTTTCTTAGCTATCCTTTCTCCCAATTTCTTCTCAAAAGGTACTCAAATCTCTCTCTATCTCTTGAAATTACTGCACTTTTCTTGATTTCTCTCTTGTAAATTTGACTCAACTGTGAAAATTTGAAATTTTGCTTCAATGGGTCTATGTTATTCATTGTTTTCCCATATGGGTCTCTCTTGTTTTCTCCTACATTTGATAATTTAGCTCTTGTTCTTGTGTTTATGTGTCTGTGTTTATGGAATTACTTTCATGCTTAGGATGGCCTTTGCCAGATGGTATTAAGGATGAATTAATCAAAGCGGGTTCTGCGATACAGGGTCATATATTTAGTAGTTCTTGAATCGATATGTCTTTTAGTTAAGTTGATAACGATACTCTATCTATGTTTACAAGTTACGATGAACAAATTTTTAAAATATCAGCACAATGCAAGTTTAATTTTTAAGAAGTACTATAAATATAGGTCCTTACTTGATACTAGATGCATTGTCTTAGAGGTTTTTTTTTGCATTGTTATGGAGTAGGTTTTTCGCTTAGTGTGGGACGGACCAGAATCTTCTTATTCAAGTGCTATTTAAGTAAGAGGGATTGACCAATTGATGAACTTGGTTGGGGAAGAGTCTGATGGTATGTTCTTGAAATGTAAAATGATATTTATGAGAGCATTTAGCACATGGAGCATGATTTATGTGGGCTAATTGTATTATTAGGCGATATTGGGTGACTGATGCTACATATGGATATTAGACAATATGGCGTGACTGATGCTGCTAGATTTTATGTTTCCTCTTTCCATGGGATTCTCTATTAAGTCTAATCCCTTAATTTGAGGAATATTGGCATCTAGATGACTTGTTGATAGTTGTGTGCTAGCTACTTGCTACACTCCCTTAATTTAAAGAGTGACAGCTTTAGGGTATACCGGGTTAGTAGGATTTGCCAAGGTAGGGTTGCTTGTAACTTTCTACCTCATTATATATCCTCCCTTGTACATTCAATCAATGTATGAAAAATAAATTCAAACAAACTTAAAGTTTCCACAAGTACACATTTGTCTTTTAAAGTTAATATGGAGATGGGAGTGGAGTATTTTTCAAGTAGAACTTATAGAATCTGTAAAAGCATTATGTGAAAACACAAATATCATCAGTTTATAGAAATACAGGGGAACACCTATTTACTTTCTTTTGTGTCTTGCAAAAAATTTGAAATATAATATATATATAATGAAGAGCTTGTACATGTATGTTATTGATAAATAAGCTCTACATTTTCAAAAGCTTTTACATGTATATAATGCAGAGCTTCTTTATTGATAAATAAGCTCTGCTTCTTCACTGATAAATAAGCTCTGCTTCTTCACTGATAAATAAGCTCTGCTTCTTCACAAGCTTTTACATGTATTTTATTGGTATTAGGCATAATCAAATGCAGGGCTTGTTTGCATTTATTATGCTATCCATTGCTTTTAGTTCTACATTTCAGGTTGGTAAAATTTGAGAACGTCTACAAGAGAACGAGAGCAAAAATCATTGGATATAGTGTTTATGAAAATTAGATTCTAATTGATTGGAGAAGATGTTAGATAGTGGTACTCTATTGCATTTGAACAAATATGTACAACTCAAATATATGAATATGTACAAGTCTAGGAGGTAGGAGCTTCCCAAATTGTACACCTTTACAATACTAACTCTTCTTTTGCTTGTTATGTACCACTTGTGTAATGTAGGAGCTTTCAAAGCAAAATGCTAATAATAGGAAGAAACTGAAGTATCACCACAAGGGAGGAGCAAGGCCATTCATCCAACATGCTAGGACAACTCACAAGGTAATGAAACTAAAGTACTAATAATACTCATTATGCACTCACACGTTTGTCTCTTCATTATTAAATAGAAAGGAGATTCATTATCAGCGATTGACAATTGGGGTGCTCTTCACAAAGACAAGAACGGCCAATGGATCAATGATGTTGCTCGAGAAAAATATGTAAGTTATTCACGGGCCACTCATTTTTTTTTCATTTCAAATGCACTAGAGATTAAAATTTTACAATTGACAAGATACAACTTAAGAAATATAGTTGAAATGAACATGCAAAATTGACACGATACTACTTTTTTGTCCCACCAATATATCTTATGCTAACTTTGCGTCTGTTACTTGTTGAGAAAAACATTATATGTGCCTAGTCCAATTTAATCCATAGTCAAATAGAAACTACAAATCATGTTTATATACAGGTTTTGCATGGTGATTTACTTCTGTATCAGATACGAATAACATACAAGTGGTCAAGTTGTGTTTTCTTTAACATATTACAGTTGAAATGTTTGGAATGAAAGAAACTAAATTGTTTCTATTTAATTATGAAAGGATAACATGAAGAAAAGGAAGCATGAAATGAGGGAGAAGTTGATCCAAAAAGTACCTGAAGGTACACTATCAGATTTCGTACATGTGCCATTGGATGATGAGTTTGGAATCATGGCTGAAAACCTCAGGAGGAAGGGAAAATCAATTAATGGTGTAGGTGTTTTTCCTCGTACGGATACCTTTGGTTGCATTTCTTTTATGACATCAAGTTCCGAGTTAATTGATATAAGATCTTAGATCAAGCTTCTGTTAGATGGTTTCCTCAAAATGCAACAAGAGAACGAAAAATTGAGAGCTCAATTGGATTTACATAATGATGATGAAAATCTATTCACAAAAATCAAGGCGTTTATTGCTGCAAGTCAGGAGAAGACCAACAACTCTACATAATTTGATGGTGATATTTCAGAGGGTGAAAATACTTATCCTGAGCTGGAAGAACATGATTTGGAAGAGGAATGATGTCCATATTGTGTCTTTTGTGGTTAGTTTCAAGTATGCACATGGTATACCTCTTTTGTTAGCACATGAAGCACCTTTTTGTTAATTAGCACCTAAATGTGCCTTGGAGTTGTCATTTGTTAGTACCCAAGATGTCTATATATAGGTGTTACTACTCTTGATTATTCTAGCTTAGACTTCTCTTTTGTTGGTACCTCAAGATGTCATTTGTTAGGCACCTCAAGCTATCTTTTGTTAGGCACCTCAAGCTCTTTTAAACTTCTCTTTTGAGATAGATCACCATGACTTTAACTTTTGGGATGTACATTTGGTCAATGTATTTGACTTATGTATTTTAATTGTTGATTAATGAAAATGTGAAGTATTACCTTATAATTGTTATGAACTGCAATTCTAGATTACGAAATAAGAAAAACTATTAGATCGTCGTTATTATTTCTAAAAAGGTATTTGAATTAAACATATGTGATGTAAGTTGCGCCATATATCAAGGGAATATGTGACCTTTTCAGCATCACTTAGTGTAAACTATATCATCTGGTATCATATTGGATGACTACAAAATCATCACTTATAAACCTGATACGAGATGAAAAAATAGGTCACATAATTTTGTATTTGATGATGTATAATTTGTCACACATATTGTTATTAAGTGACATATAATTTGTCACACATATTGTTATTAAGTGACATATAATTCGTCACACATATGGTTAATTTGTGATGTATAATTCGTCACACCTATTATTATTAAGTGACGAATGTTGTGTCACGTATACTGAAAAAATGTGGCAAAAATAAAATTCATCACATGGACTATAGGTGATGCTGTATAGGTGACGCAATTGGTGACGCTAGAATTTCGTCACATATAGTCAAATGTGACAAATTTTCTTGTTTATGTGACGAATGTCTGTCGCCACCTAAGCCATGTTTTCTTGTAGTGGAAGATGACTACTCGAGATTAATGCAAGGTAAGCAATCAGCGAAGGTTCCAGAGAATCAATTTCGGACTAGAAGTTTGATTTCATGTTCTGACTGATTGCTTTCCTTCTCCTTGTCTTGCAATCAAGAGCAAGGCAAAGGAAAAGACAAGGAAAAAGCATGATATGAGATATATTTGCTCTCGACCCTGATGATATGAGATGCTTTTGATCTTGAAGAAAAACAATAAAGGATTTAATGTTGTTGTAAAACTTCTCGATCAAAAATATTTTCTTATTGAGGAAATAAGTTGGCATTTTGAGGGACTTGATTGAAGAGGTATTCTCAAAGAGAATGAAAGCTGAGCATTTTGAGAAGCTTGGTTGAAAATGCATTCTTAGAGGTTCGTCTTGTCATAGAGGATGGAGGTTGACATATATAGAGATTTTTCAATAGTGAATGGTGATGTCGTTGGGGCCTGGTCATCCACATTTGTCAAAAACAGTTGTGTAGTTGGAATAGTAAAATTTACGTGTTTCAACTTTGTCAGATATATGTTGACAGAGATGTCCTTGATATTTGAAAGGCTAAAATTGCATTTGAGAACTACCAACGAACTTTATTCAGGAAAATCTGGGCATTGAAGATCGGGGAGGGTTGTCCCTTCGATTTTTTAACAAGTGGTTGTGTTGCCTCTCCTTTTATAGAGGCATTAATTGAAAAAATGCATGCTCGAAAAGTTGCCTACTTGTGGAAATTGCCTCTATTGCATAAATAAATGCACACTCGAAAAGTTGCCCACTTCAATTTACCTGACTACCTTTTCTTTCATCATTTCTGAAAAAAATTTGCACATCTGACAATTGTTTTTTTTTTTTTTTTTTTGAATGTTAAGTGTGCCTCCTCAGGAAAATATATGGCGCACATACTTCTTATCCTTTAATGTTCTTTTTACGGTTAGAGACTATGTGATGAAGAATGATATAACCGCCACAATAGTAGCTAGGGACTTTCTCACTCCCAGAGATAAAAGAATACTTTCAAAACAGTCCAATGAATTGGTTGTTTAAGACTCTTTAGCTGTTAGTGTTAAGTGTGTGAGTTTTGTATCCAAAGTGGGCCAACGTATACTTGCTCAAACTTGCCAAGTTGAATCATTAATGGCTGATGTGGCAAGTCATAAAGAAGAAATTATAGAACTCTCGAAGAACATGAACAGAGATTACAGACTTGCAAATAATTACTCGACAAACATGAAAAAAAAGGCTCGACCAGCTATAGGAATCTAAACGTCTGATTTAAAGGGACCACCAGAGGTTCATGGCTATATTTCGAAGGACCCAGTGCTTCCTAATCCTAGAGTCTGCTAATTATTAAGGCTTCACATGATCAACCTTCGTGAAAGCCCCTTTTCGTTATTGTGGTAGTTGTAGCTCATGTGTATGCACGTGTATGTGTAGAAAAGTTCTATCTTTTCTGGTTTTATACATGCCTAAAACTTCTAGTTCAGCTTGTTAGTTATAGGAAAGTATGGCGCAGGTATACCTCATACTCTACTCTTCAAGATCTATCTCCTAGTGAATTTTGAGCCAGACAGATGATGATCGGAAATCCAACAAAGCTTAGACGTTACCAACCGAATGACTTGACTTTGTCTTTTTAGACTTATTTCGATGCCCTAAGTTTATTTTTGTTGTCCATTTGACAAGATTTCATTATTTGACCCTAGTTTTGTTAAGGTCCGCCACTTGGTCTTTGTGGTATACGAAGATTCGACCGTTGGATCGTTATGAAATTTTAGTATGTTGTTATGCGTACTATTTGAGGATCTTAGGAATTTATAGACAGAAACTTGACACTCGGATCATCAGACTAGAATATTAGGGTTTATGGCTTAGTTGGGGATCACTTTGATTAAGGGTTGACTTTTGGTCAACATGTCCTTAATCTTTCTTAAATGTTGAATTAGTATTACTAAAGACCCGACAAAGCCTAGTGAACCTCGCTTAGTTTGAGTGCAATTTTGGGTGATATGCATCTCGGTTTGCAGGCAAGTGGTAGCCTACTTAGATTTAATTGTTTACTAAACTTCTTAATGAGTGATGGTTAGTATGGGTCGATAAATTAGAGACCATATTATAAATAATGAGGAAAACTTTTTTGAAAAACTAGGTTCATTAAGCAACGTAATACATGATTTAACGATTATATGGCCGAAGCATGTTTCTGTGCACTTTAAAACAAAACTTAAACTATGAAATTCAAAGTCTAGTAGTTGTGGCGAACCAAGACTCAACTCTAAACACAAAGAGAGTTGAGAAACTTTTATACCTTTGTTGAATCCTCTTTGCATAAGCAAAGGCTAATCACCCATGAGAGAGGACCTTCATTCCTTACTTCTTTGCTTTATGGATTTCTTGGAGAATGATGGATGAATGAATTTCTCTAAAGATATCCAAAGTTGGAGACCTCTAAGTTCTGACACCAAGGATGATGAAGGAAAAAGATGAGTGACACTGGAAGAGTCTGATGCGAGTAAACTCTCCCAATGTGGCCGGCCTTCTAGAGAGAAAGAGAGAAAAAAGTTCTCTCATCTTTCCTTAAAGAAACCCTAATGAGGGTGGAGCTATAAAGTTGCTTTTATAGTCATTCCAAATGAGTGGCAAACTTGTAATAAGTCTACCAACACCATCCCTTCTCTCTATGGCCAACCACACGTAGTTAATTAGGATAATTTGCTCATTTTGTTTAAGTTGTCACACAACTTAAACCTTATGTGCCTTTTGGACCAAAACCCATTTGGGTCCCGAAACTAGCTGAAGGCCTAAAATGAACCTTTCATTCTTGATTAATTAACTTTTAATTAATTCTTACCATATACAATTAAACTATTTAATTTTCTTGCCCATCTTTATTATATCCATCAATTGTTACCTTACACGGGTGTGATCCATTAAGTTCCTCTTAGCGAGGTAGTGAGTGATAAGAACTCTTACCAATAAACTTAATTTCAATTCTACTTTAGTGATTATACATCTTCACGACTTCCACAAGCTATGAGTGACACCTAGCAGTATGTCATGGCTACCTAAGCTAATTAGAAGAGGTTGAAGAACTTATTCAGTTTGGGACTACAAATGCAGTACGTTCTTTCTCTAATATTGTACTCTTGATCACATTGTTTGGTTTGATAGTTTATTCATGTCTACTATCCAATGTGATTCTCTTGTCCATATGATTACCTTGAATGTGATTTGGCCAGAGATTCTTATTAATATTATAAAGTATTCTCCCTCAACGGTTTGAAGGTTAGAGATCCCTTGTTGCGCATTCACCTACCTCTATGGTTAAGTGGCTTAACCCTAACTATGTTATGGACACCCTCTGATATAGTGCTTTTAACATTGTTAATGATCCAGGAATTAACTAGAAGACAACTATGATGCCTCATGTCAAAAGACTACTTTGAATTATCTGAACTATGAGTTCTCATGTGACATGAGTATGAGAATTCTTCATTTATCGTGTTCAGTAGACTCATTCTCTATTGAGCACTTATATACATGTCCTGATGTCAATCACACCAATGACTTGAGACCAGTCACTCTTCCAGAGAGAAAACATAGCATGTATTGATCTTAACGGATTGTTAATGCCCAATTGGCAATCCTATGATTAGGAATGTTTAGGATATGTGTATGAAAGAGAATGGTCTCATGAATCTAATTTCTTTAGATTACATTCTCTTAATTACATATTCCTTATACTTATTGCTTAAGCATATAACATTAATATGAGATGGCTTTAAACAACAATCTTTGCCCATATATTAAACTTGACACACCCCAATCCCAGTGTCCGAAGGATAACGGGATGGCCATGTGTTGGCAGACACCCGAACGTGATGCAAGCCATTTTATGAATGCATATGACAAGAACATATGAAGCATGCATATAAATTTTGTGCATAACTACGCAATGTAATAATCAAGTACAACCTTAACAAAATAATAAAATAAGTTCAACTATCAACAAAATAAAAGTGATACTGCATAACATGTTCAGAGCATACTATATACTAATTCAGAATACAAGCGGATGGTGTAACAGAAAGTGCTATTGCAAGAATGTCCAAGCAGAGAAAAGGATACAAAGTCACTGGTATGAAAATGCCTCATAGCTCGAATCATATGCCTCATTCCTAGGTCCTGAGGGGGAGCAAAACAAAACATGAGTAGACCAAGTTGATATATAAGTAGTACTAAAATAATTATTCATCAACGTACTAACCCCTAAAGTTTATGAAAACTCAATAGCATAATATGTAATAGGTTTTCTGAAAACCCTATCATGCCATAAGACATATATCATATATGTTCCAACCGAAGCCACTGCATCATCTGATCGAAGCCAAATATATATATCTTCCAACCGAAGCGAAATATAAGTTTCAATCGCCCATAGGCTCATAGTATGGATAACCACTAAGTAAGCACATGAAATCATATACATAATATTTCCAAAACATATGTATATATCTCAATAGAGCTCAATAGCTCAAACATCATATCTTAAATCATATTCATGAATACCTCAATAAGTATAAATCCAGTGAAGCATGATATTTCATAAAGCATGAATCCAATTTTCTCATAAACGTTTCATAAAACGTATTCATAAAATCATTCATGTATGCATTTCTAGCAATTAAAACATGCATTTTGGAATGTGTCCACTCACAAATACTCCGTCGTCGAAGAGTCGTGTGAAATAGGAAGGATAGAAACACCTCTAATAAATGCACCTAAGCACATAATGGGTCCAATTAATAAAACTCTACCATAACGATTGAATCTCAGAAAGCGGACATCATAAATGGATTTAGGACATCGAAAAACATAATGGAAGACCTCGGGTACCCCCACATGCTGCAACGGGGCAGCGACTTGGACGACCACATGCCGCCACACATCGAGTTGGGTCGCGGGAAAGTTGGCTGGAAAATCCACCAACATCGCCGTGGTCACCACTTTACTAGGTTGGGCCCATGCATTAACTATGATTTTGGGATCTAACCGGGTTGGGTCGGATCTGGGTTCTGGGTTGGGCTAAAGTTTTGGGTTTGGGCTTGGCTTAGTGGGCTGAAATTCTAGCTTGGGCCAGGTAGCAGTTGGATTTGGATCCAGTTTAGGGTTATTGGGTCAGGTTGACTTGGTTTTAGGCAGTGGTTTGGCCGGTTTCTAGATTGAACTTCCAACACTCATAACTTCTTCGATACTCAACCAAATCAAGTTATTCAAAAACAAAAATGATAGTTCTCAACGATATGAAGAGAATGGTAGCTCGCACGACAGCTAACTCACCGTGGTTTGGCCGAAAAAGGTCTCAAAAGTGGTGGTGCTCGCCAGCAAACTAGGAAAAGCTACTCCGAGTTACTTTCTGCGTTTAAAACATATGTATAACTGAAAAAAGAAAAAAAGTTTTGATCTAACCTTTAAACACATCTCAATGGTTTCTAGAAGCCTACCTACATCGGAAAATTCACAAAGTACGTCGGAACTCGCTGGAGGAGACAATGCACAATGATTCCATCACTATTGAGGTTCCACGACGTTTGGCATGGTGTCATTGAGGTTTCTAAGTCCAGGTGATGGTGGTTTGTTGACGTGCAGATGGAGCTCAGAAAGGAGAATGAGAGTTTGCAAAGAAAGAGAAAGTCCAGGGGTGAGAGTTAGAGAAAATGAGAGAAATTGAGAAGTGAGGAAGAGGGGATAAGAGGAAAAAATTCCAAATGGGTCCCCTTGGTTTGTAATTTAAGAATGTATATGATGAAACACAAAATATCCAAAAACGTTCGATGTTAGAATGTAGAATCTTCGTTATACATCCGATTTCAAATCCATTTGCGTCTACGCGTTCGTGGCAATGAGTATGATTCGAATAATTAATTAAAATCAGACTACGCGTTTTGACGAGAAGGTCAAGGAAAGACTACTCAAGGGTACAATGGTAATTTCATAAATCTAATAGTACAAAATACAATAAATCAAAGACAGGGTTTCACAATCTACCTCCCTTAAAAGAATTTCATCCTTGAAATTAACAACCTCAAATAAACAAGTACGGATATTGACTCTTCATCAGTTTTTCTGTTTGCCACGTCGCTTCCTTAACTGCATGGTTCCTCCACAACACCTTTACTGATGAAATGACTATGTTCCTCAAAGTTTTATCCTATCAGTTGATGATCGCCATTGGTTCCTCAACATAACTCGCATCTTGACTCACCTCAAAAGATCGCAGCTAGATAACGTGAGAATGATCCGGTACATACTTCTGAAGCATGGAAACATGTGAATCTGCGACAACTCTGGTGGTAGTTCCAGTCTATAAGCAACCGTGCTGATTCTCTTTGTGATTTTGTAGGGACCGACATAACGAGGACTTAACTTTCCTCGTTTACCAAAATGGACCACACCCTTCCAGGGCGACAACTTCAAAAAAACAAAGTCACTAATCTCATATTCACGATCCCTGGAATATCGGTCCGTGATGCTCTTTTGCCGATCTTATGTTGTCTTCAAATTCCTTTTAATCAACTGAATGTTAGTATTAGTGGTGTCGACAATTTATGGCCTCACTAACACCCATTCACTAACCTCAATCTAACAAAATGGTGTCCAGCACGCCTTCCCATACAGTGCCTCGAACGGTGTCATGCTGATACTAGAGTGGTAACTATTGTTGTAGGCAAACTCGACCAATGACAAATAACTATCCCAACTACCCTTCCACTGGAGAACACACACCTTTAACATGTCTTCCAAAGTTTGAATAGTCCTCTCAGATTGACTATCTGCTGTGGATGACAGGCAGTGTTGTATAACAACTGGGTATTTATGGCATCATTGAATGCTTTCCAAAATCTGGAGGAAAATCTTAGATCTCCATCCAAAACAATGGTGATGGGTACACCGTGGAGTTTAACAATATCATCGGTGAACAACTGCGCTAACTTCTCCAGTGTGTATGTTTATCGAACAAGTAAGAAATCAGTAGTCTTAGTGAGTCGATCCACAATCACCCATACGCCATTAAACCTTGACCGCGTGCTCGGCAAACCATACACGAAATCCTTGGCGATGTCCTCCCACTTCCAAGCCAAGCTAGTAAATGAAGATTCTGCATTAGCCCTTGAGGTCTCTACACATTTGCCTTCACCTGCTGGCAAATTATGCGTCTCTTCACATACTTTGCCACATCTCGTTTCATCCCATACCAATAGTATAAAAGATGAATAGTGTGATATAATTTTGTACTCCCCGGATGCATGGCATACATCAAAATGTGGGCTTCATCAAGAATTTTCTTCTTCACTACTTCGTTGTCCTTAGGCACAAACAACCTGTTTCCCATCATCAAGGCTCCATCTCTCCAGATCTTCAAATCTTGCCTCATACCATTCTGCAGCTGTTCTTTTAGGTCTGCACATTACTGATCAAGCTCCTAAGTTTTCCGAACCAAATCCACCAAAACAAGCCTAATTTGGAAGTGTGCCACAGTGCTCCCTATGAACCTGGCGTCACTGCAACGCTGGTTTCTCGAAGAGAAAACAGTAATCGAACATGGATAGCTCGAAGAAAGGTAAGTTATCCATAAGATTTCTGGCTAAGTACGTTTGGTACGACGTTGGCGTGACCATGATAATACTCAATAGTGCAATCATAGTCACTAATGAGTTCCATCCACCTTCTCTGCCTCAAATTTAACTCCTTCTGGATGAAGACATACTCCAAACTCTTATGATCTATAAAGATGCGGCACTTCTTGTCGTATAAGTAATGTCGCCAGATTTTCAAAGCAAAGACTACTGCTCCGAGTTCCAGATCGTGAGTGGGGTAGTTTCTCTCATGAGTTTTGAGTTACCTGGGAGTATAGGCGATGATTTCAAACTCACCGCCATCGTCCAGAAGAGGAAGGACGGGGGCATGAGTAAGACGATGTTTAAGCTCCTAAAAACTCTGTTCATAATTTTCATCCCAGTCGTTCGGGTGTTGAAGGAGTACAAAACTAAGGAGGAAAAGGATAGGGTCTTTGCATTGCTTTAGGACTCCTTGAATCAAATAGGAAGGATTTAGAATAGGATAAAGACTCCTTTTGCAGTTGGAAATAATCTGAGATAATGTTAAATAAATTGGTTTGGATAAGATTAGATAAGATAGGATTAAGATAAAACAGGACTGGATAAGATAAGGTAAGTTTGGATAAGGTTCCTTCTTTTCAATTGATTCCTTATCTTCAATGCCTTGAATTAATTCTTCTAGATTTGTAGCACATTTTTAGCATCATTTGTCACAAAAAAAACGTCCATCCATTATGCTCTATACATATGCTATCCATTCCAAGTCCAAAACTGCTCCAAAATGCTCCAAACTGCTATTTCTTGTCACTTTTGCCAATTTGACCGACAAACACCCGAAAATAGCTTAAATCACTATAATAAATAGAAACTAACTCACTAAATGCAAAGAAACAAGCTAACAAAGTCGCATAAATATGCTCCTATCAAAAGCTAAGAGAAGCAAAGCTAGAGAGAGAAAGAAGCAAAGCAACGGAAGAGAAATGTCTAACTGTATTGAATGAAGCGCAATCGTTTCTCAACAACCTTTATAACATTATATTTCTAACTAATTTGCATAGGTAGCAATCCTCTACATCTCTTCTTATTACATTCTAACTAATCAACAACAGCCACATGTACATCAACTACCCTTCAATTATTAACTAAATGGTAATATTATGACTGATTAAAAGGGTTTTAGCAAATTGTTTTTAGGCTTATTTTTAGCTACGTCCCCTGGAACTCGATTTTAGTCTCACTTGGCTCCTTATAACTCAAAAGTTGCCACTTTACTCCCTAAGACCAACTCCAACCCTTGGAGTAAGTTCTAAATTTTCCCTTCTATTCCCCCTCAATTTCATTCCAACTCTTGTTCTAAAATGGGGTTAAGTCTTAAAACTAAAAAAAATTCCAGATTCCGACCAAGATTTAGGCAAAGTTTAGTGGTGAAATTCACCTGCCAGGCAAGGACATGTGAACGCCCCGGACGCGCCAAGCCTAGCAGGTTACCCAACACACCCACGTGGGCTTGCTGCCCACTTGTTGCCATGCAATCATGACCCTAACCCACTTGTTTCCATGCAAACATGAGCATAATGGCTCTATTTTTTATCGTGCGATCCAATTTAAATGGGCCGTTGGTTCATCCAATGGTCCATGTTCAAACTTTTTTTTTTAGTTTTATATTTATCTATTTATTGAATCCAACGGTTGAGATTGAATATGATCAAATCTAACGGTAAAAAAAAAAGATCTAATGGCCCAGATTTAAATCCAACAGCTTAAATGATTTAAAAATTTTATTTAACTCAAAATTCACCCAAAAACTCTATAAATACCTATATATTTGTTCAAACATCCCCACAAAATCACTGTTTTCTTACAATTCTTTCAATTTTTCTTTCTACCATCTTCCAAAACCATTTCTATTAATCATGGTTTCATTAATGATCCGATTTAGTGATTTTTCCATAGTGCTTCATGAGCTTCATGTGTCGATTTAGTGATTTTTCAATATTTATCGAATTTAAATATTTTTTTGGTTAAAATGTTCTTAAAATTATTTTAGGATAGTCTACATAATTTTTTTTTTAAGTTAATTTAAAAAAAAATTGCTTGAATTCATTCTTTAATAATCTGGGGCTAAAATTTTAGGCCAGAAAGGTTGGAGCAGAAAAGCTGTTTCTGGGCTAAAAATTTTAGGTTTTACTGCAAGGGACAATGCACAGTGATCCCGTCATTGTTGGGGTTCCACGACGTTTGGCCTGGTGTCCTCGAGGTTTCTAAGTCCAGGTGATGGTGGTTTGTTGATGTGCAGATGGAGCTCAAGGAGGAGAATGAGAGAGTCTGGGGGTAAGAGTTAGAAAGAATGAGAGAAAGTGAAAAGTGAAGGAGAGAGAGAGATAAGTGAAATCTCAAAAAGGAAAGGGGGTATCCAAATAGGGAAAGGGGATGAGGGGACAAGATACCAAGTGGGTCCTCTTGGTTTGTAATTTAAGAACACGTAAGACAAAACACAAAATACCTGAAAACGTTCGACATTCAAACGTAGAATCTTCATTATACATCCGATTTCGAATCCGTTTGCGCCTACATGTTCGTGGCGATGAGTACGATATGAATAATTTAATTAAAATCAAGCTACACATTTCAACGAGACGATCAACGAAAGTCAACTTAAGGGTACAATGGTAATTTCATAAATCAAGGATGGGGTTTCACAAAACTAGTTTAGTTTAATATGTGAAATGTTCGTAAAGTTTCATCATATGTTTGGGTTTAGGGCACATTTTCAACAATCTCCCACTTGTACTAGAGCCAATCAGATATGTCATCAGTGATGATACCTCTTCTGAAGTCATTTCAACAATAGATGAGTAGTAGGCCTAGACAATGGAAATCTATATGTTATCCATAGAGGCAACCTTGAGATTAACGACGTCACCATTATACATGATTCTCAATCATGTGGTTCAGTCTCTTAATTGCATTTGGATCTTGATGAAACCTTGATTCCTTGACTTGAGCTATCGCCCTATTAGTGTCATACTGTGGGTACACTAGTGGCACTTCTTGATTGAAACAAAATGGAGAGTTCATAAATGAACTTTCCCATCCAAACAACATTATTGTAAGCTTCTATATGGCTATATATTTTGCATGCATGATGAAACACACTAGAGTCATTACTTTTAGTGTTTCTACCCAAATATCTCTTTAGTCATAATAAAGAGATATCCAATTAGATCTTATGTCATAATGAAGAGATGTCCAATGATGGATACGATATTAGATTCATAATCTATGTTTATGCTTCCATTCGTTACTCTAGTTCTTCCCCATTCTTGAGGAACCTATCCTATAGTATTTCTTAAATACATAAGGACTCACTTGACAGTTGTCATGGTTTTGATCTTAGGCTTACACTGATATCATCTTGTACCATTCTAGGTACCCATCATATGAATGTTTTCATGCTAAATAAATACATAAATCACTTTCCTACATATGCATAAAGGATTCTATTTACGCATTATGTTTCTTTAGGAGTCAAAGGGTACATTCCCTTTTAGAACAACAACTTTCTAGTCTCACTAGACTTGTCCTTTACATCTTTACGAGAAATTAAAGGATTCGATCTTTTTTCATGAGACACTTATAGCTCTCACTAGCTTCCTTAGATTCATGATGGATGAATCTCTACAACTTACACATCTTATGATTCGTAGACATATATCATCAAGACTATCTTGATAATGGTTTAGGAAACCCATATTATGTCCAAACATTGATTCACTATTTAGTTGTAGCAAGCTATCTTCGAATTAATTGAAACCAAGACTACATCAAAGATGGTTTCTTCCAAGTCAACCAGTCTCTTTGATTGTAGTCACCTTAAGTTGCCAATTAGCGTTGACGGTTTCACTATTTTGGGTCAAAAGTTGTCATACCATTTCCTTGAGTATATGTCATACAAACACTCAATGTCGTCGTAAGGATCTTCATTCTAATTTCTTTCAAATTAAGAGGTATAACTCTATGATATAGTCATAAAGTTCAAACCATTCAACTGAAACGGTTTATAGATCCTTCTCGACTACCTTGGAGCTTGTAGTGTAGGAATTAGATCGTTAAGTTTGTTGAGTGTCATCTTGTCTCTCAAAGAACCCATTCCTTGAGTTTTATCTCTCATTCATTTGCTTTATCTTTGGAAAATGAACTACCTAACAAACAACTTTTGTTAGTTGGTCTATAGAAGTGATATCCAAATGTTAATTTAAGGATATCCCACAAGATTATTCTCAAACAAATATTGCTTATTAGCACACAACCCCAAATCTTAACTCGATTAAGAGTTGTTATTCTTTCCAACTACATCATATGGAGTTATGAAACATTTTGGAAGACATTCTAATTGACAATTATATTGTCTTAGAAGTGTAAATCCTATATATGGGTAATTTGACAATGTTTAACGAACTATATCAATTAGAGTTCGTTCTTCTCCTAACAGAGAAATCCATTATCTTACGATGCTACTTTCCTTGATACCTTTCAAGAAAACTCTTATAAAATGTTCTTTTCCTTCAATCAAATCTAAAGAGATCAATACTTTAGACGTTTTACTCATCAACTTACATTCTTGAATTCTTTGAAATCTTTTGCAAAGTATTCAAACTTGTGTTTATTCAAAATACACGATAGTCCAATGGAGGGTGATCTTTGGTGAATGCATACAACATGAGTATTATTATGTTGTGGACAAATGCCACGATAGTCCAACCGAGAGTGATCTTCGGTGAATGTCATACAACATGAGTAGTATTATGTAGTGAATTAACCTCAACAACTTTGTGACTCCTTCTTCTTTCAAAAAGAATAAAGATTTGGACATTTTTCCCTTGTACAAGTTTAACAAGAAGGCATTGGATTTGGACCTAACAATCCAAAGCATCCATCTATAGCCAACTTCTTGTTTATGTTTTTGAGGTGTTACAACTCAGTAGGGTTAGTCACTACCTTGTAACCTTTTGGGTTTTAAGCATCATTATATTCTAAACAGTTGACACTATCATATCTCTACAATATACAAACAATTAATCAGATTACCATAATCCAATCATTCATTAATAAAGAACAATGTTTTGTCAATTAAAACATTCATCCACCTCTTAAAACTAAAGTGACAATTAATTTTCTTATTCAAATTGGAATGTAAAGACAATCTTTGTTTTTCTAATTTTTTTGGTAGTTCATACTAACTGCTTTAGCAGAGATCAATATCTTTATTCACGTTCTGAATGTGAAGTGCTTTCTGTTCTCCTATTAATCTTCTACTTCATATTAGGCACTCTTTTACAACGATTGCAAAACATAGTTAATAATATAGAGTCAAACATTCAAGTAAAAGAACCAACTATTTTGAACTATTTCAAGAAGTTTTGAACTATTAATTTACAACACCTTCGAAAGATGTGTTCTTGACATTTGCAAGACATTTCTTGCAAATACCTCTTCCAATGTCCATCCTATCATAAAAAAAGTTTGTTCCCTTGGAGTTATTTTGCCATCTTTATTTGACTTCTCCTATGACTACAATAGTCATATGGTCCTTAAACTCCCGCTGTCTCTCTTGAAACTTATTTCAATAGTGTTGCACACATCAAACGATTTGGAGAGCGTGTGGTAATGGTTCACTATACATTTTACAATAAACTTAGCAAATCATTAGGATAAGAACATAAAGGTGAAGTCCTAGCCTAATTTTCATCTAGTGAAGTGGTTTAACACTTCAACACTCAATGATTCAAATTCTTATTGCATACGTGTTTCCATTGAGTGATTCTGGAACTCTATGTTTCTACCAATTAATGCCTGGAGAAATTTTAGAGCTTAACAAACGATGAACTACGATTGGCTTGATCCCTTCATAGGGAATGTAGGCATTCTAACTTGAAAGTTAGATGCAACCATAAGACTAAATGAAAGTAAATAGTTTATCATGTATAGGAGTCTAGGATATGAATTTATTGGGATTTGGTCTAGTTATATATTGTACCAGATTGACAACAACAAGATTCCTCATATGAGAGTTAGCTAGAGGTGTGGGTGGACATTTATTTCAAAGAATGTTTTATTTATCTAAATTTTGAAGCATGTCTAGATAAATATGAATTTCAGTTATGTTTTATGAATTACATTGGTTGTATGATATACATATTTAGCTTGTTCAAACTACAGACATGGTATTCAGTTACACGTTTATGGTTATATTATTCAGCTTGTCCATATGACAGAGTGGTATACAGCATACAAATGTATGGTTATATTATTTCGCTTCTCCATACTACGAACATGGTATTCAACTTACACCTGTATGATACATTCTCAGCTTAGTTATATAGATACATTCTCAGCTTATCGTTTCGTCGAGATTATTCCGTAATGACAAGGTTATACAAATACATTCGTGTTGAGATTATTCCGTAATGACATGGTTATACATATACATATGCATACTCAACTTTTCATTACATCTACATTGTTTCATAAACATATACCATGTCATTACATCGAGATTATTCGGTAATGACATGGTTATGCAGATACATTCTCAACTTGCCATTACATAGAGATTATTCCATAATGCATTGGTTATACAAATATACTCTCAGCTTGTCATTATGTTGAAATTACCCGTAATGACATGATTACACAGTTATATTCTCAGCTTGTCATTGCCTCAAGATTACTCGGCAATGACACAATTATATTTTCAGCTTACCCTAATTATGGCTAGTACATGATTTTGTATGCCATGGCACCAAACTCAGTAGTCATAAAAATCGTATCCGATGTCGAGGTACATATCGTAGGTTCTGATATATTCTTACAGAGTCAGATACTTACTCAACTTTATTTGTAGCATGTAATATGGGGTCGAGACCTATTGGTGTGGCCTTTCGAGAATGAGTTGAATTAAATGTGGTTCCTTGCAAGTGATTTAATTTGGATGTATCCCTATTTAGGGGAAGTTTTGTTGAATTTTTGGTAGATTTTAATATTTGACAACTTTTATTATGACTTCATGGATATCATGGCTTTATCACCCATCCGAATTATGGCCACATTCCTTAATTTTGGTGCCCACTAAAATTCTAGTCGAGGTGTCGTAGGTTGACTCATCAACCAGAAATGAAAAGAAGTCGAGTTGGAAATACTGTCAATGGACTTGATTAAAAAAAAAAAAAAAAAAAACACCTTGCACTAATCCTAATAATGTATCACATTTATTGTCTTAAATCTAATTATTGTTGTGGCTTATATTCAATAGAAAGGTGCGGCAAAGGGAAGATAAAGAGATTGAAGAATAGGCTTGAGGAATTGTGTGTTAATTCCCCAGTCCTTGTGCTTTTATTTATAGTAATAAGGAGGAGAAAAACTTGCTTTCCAAGTAATACAAAGTATATTAGGAAAGATCTTCTAGATCCCAAAGGATTCCTATTCTATCTCTACTTAGGATTTACACAATCACATATTGATAAGAACATCTGTCACAACACTCCCCCTTAAGTGTGCAAATACTCAAGTAGGTGGCGCATCAGATCTTCAGGCAAATGTAGAAGCAATTGATGAAGTCGTCTCTTTTAGCTGGCATAAGTAGTAAATGCGAGTCTCAAAACAAACGGAAGAATGCATGGGTGGTAAAACTCACAAAACCTCGCTATGCCAAAACCCAAGGTGGGAGAAAAACCCATAACCTAAGAAGAAAACTGAGAAGTTGCATTAAGTCAAAACTATACATCTTCTGGACGCAAGTAGAAGAGCTCACAAGGGTATGATCAGCCCAGGATGGGTGCCTCGTTAAAACCTAGTTAGGTAGCAAAAACCCAGTGGGAAAAATGCTCTTAATCGTAGGGAAAAATAGTACATTAAGATCAAGTGAGTATACTTATGGATAATCCCCCTGAGTTTGACAAAACTTCCAAATGAAACTACAAGCATCGTAAGTGAGAAAGTTACGCATACCAATTCCTTGGACAAGCTTCTGGAAGGGTAGACTTCGGCAGTGACGTCGTGTATAGGTCGGTAAGGTTGTAAGGGATCGGACTGCTTGACTTTAATCTTCTGATGCTCATGCTGATGTAGACACAATATGCTTGGTGTTGACTTGTTGGATGTATCATGATCTGGTCGATACATATGGCGTTGTATTCATGGATCGTTGTTGGGACTCAACAATGGATGAAGATCGCAGGGATTTTGAATATGCTCAACAAGAGTTCTCGACCATATCTCTCATGAGATGAGACATTATGACTCTTGGAACGATTCAAAGGTTTCGTAACAAAAGGTTTATTTGGTCGACCTCTAAGATATTGCGGTGTTCCTTAATGGTAAAGATATAACCATGCGGGAACGTACCTTGTGCGGTCAAACAGATGGTCTAATTCAGCGAATCCCATAAGGCAGGCATCATTCCGAAGATCAAGGGGGTGTGATCTATTCTGAGATGCATAGGGATAGATAAGCCAAAATCCGTAGTAACAGAAAAACGTTTTTAACACCAAATTGGGTGGTGGCGTGTTAGGCGCAGTGCTACTTTATGCCAAAAGATTATCAACATATAAGATGTCTGATTCTAGTGCATTTGAGCTAAGTACAACAAACGCCAATGGTACTTAGATATGGCTGCCTTACGTTCCAATATGAAACCTTATGCTCTATACCCTCCGTAAAGGTCACATTTGCATTTAGTATACGGACGATCAGGATATACTCAAACATAACACCTTCTGGGTCTAGTTTGAGTGGTGGACCTGAATACCATCAGAACTAGCTCGAAACTTCAGGTCGAGGTAATGTCGAGTTTTCCCAAGATCATTCATCTTATAGTCCAACATGTGAGTTAATTTTCTCAACTCTAGCAATTTCGAATTTTGTACATGCATGGGTATATATCCCTAATTGATCAAATATTCATTTTGACGGGTATACCACATCCGCTCGAATAGTTCTGCATCCGTAAATTAAAGGCCTCATCAGAACTTAGAGGGTGTTCTTGTGGTCTAGAACTATTTGAATCAGTACATGTAAGTCCTTTGGAAATTCCATGTAGGGTTCGTATCACGATCCTAGAGATACTACAACCGCGTTTGTAATGCTGCAATCAATCACATGGAGTAAGAAAGAAACCTTATGCCATAAGGCGTTATTTGTACTATTTCAATTATCTCATTTGTCATCAATTGATTCTTCTAGTTGACCAATCAGTTATATGTTGATATTAATCAACAGAATGCAGTTTGTTATCGTCGCTTTTCATTTACGTCGGTAGTTACCATATAAATGAAACATCATTTATGATAATCTCATTCTAATTCCATATCTCATCCAAACTACTATACAGGACCAAGAACTTCAGGTTTCGGGAGAAATCCAGATTTAATCTCACGAGATGAAAAGGATTGAGACAGCGATCGAGGGGCAGATTCGTTCATGCCATGTTCCTCCACTTTTGGGGAAGTGAATCCTCGAACCGAGTGATCTGCCACGTTTTTGGCGCAAGACAGATTGATTGGCTAGCCGCCAATGTACGAGGGTTAGCCATAATTGTGGCGTTCCTGCTTTCAGGACGAAGGTCCGTCGTACATTTGGTACATAAAGTTGTCCAAAATGGCACATCACGAATCATCGTAGATATCCCAAACGTACATCTATAGTGAAAATTCCTTAGGAATTGCGAGCTTCCGGCCGGCCACATAGTGGGCCTGAATAGGTGTAATCCACTCGTTAAGTGTTCCATCTTCTCTAATAAGTGCAATATGGTAATATGCCAAGGAGTTTTACTCCATTTTTCTACATTGGTTTCAATATGGTAATAATACTCTCGAATATCCTTAAAGCTCAAAAAGAGCGTTCTTCCGAAATGAATGAGTATACGGCTTCCCTTTATGGTAAAATTAGTACCATTTGACAATATAAGACAGTGCCATGCCCCACAATCAGGTTGGATGAGCCTGAAAGGTTGTCAAGGGATGAATAGGTATAAAGTTAGCATAGAACCCGACATCTAACTTCCCCACAAAACATACCTAAGCATGAGTTAATTGTAGTCATATGTGGTAATTTTCGTTAATTAACTCTTATTCGAGAATAATAGTGACACCCAAACACCAATCTTAAATCCGAGAATAAAATACATTATTCATAAATTAAACCAAATATACAAGGGGGTTTGCCAATACGGCCTTCCATGTCAAATTTCACTCTTCCAAGTGTGTTAGGTGGAGCAAAATTAGTCTCACATATTGACTACATGAATGGTAATCCTCAACAACATTGGTAGAGGCACATACAAGTGCATAACCAATGATCTATTTTGTCAAAACGGAGTTAGATTCTACAGGGTTGAGGTTCAGGAATACTATCCTTTATTCTTGAAGTTTTTAGGTGCCAGGGATCATTCTTCAGTGTATCCCTGCCGAGGCAGAGCACCTTCATTTGGTAGACTCCAGCCGAAACTGGGTCATACCGTTCGGTAGCTCCCAGCCAAATTGTTGGGGTACCTTTCTCTCACAAGTCTAGTAGTAATCAAATCCGAGAATTTGGTAAACTTTCGCTCTCTATGTTGCTACTTCAGGAGCAATTTAGATATAGAACGACTAGAAAGATTTTTTTTCGGTCAAAATTCGATTGGATATAAACTTCAGAATTTACCTATTCATGGATGTAAAGGCTTCAATCATGTTTTGCTTTAGGCAAGAATTTATCTTTGCATGATTGGAAATGGTCCATAGCAAGTCAAAGAGCCATGGAGTTCTCGGCAATGAGGTACTTCCATTTGATATGCTTCAGGGATAAATCTTCGAATAAAGACTAGTCGTAGTCAAGCGCGGTGTCACGTCTTGTATCCACATAAAGTAGTTTCTTTGTCGAAACTTCTAAATCAGTGAAATCGAACTTGTTACGGTTCAACAATACGCTGAATGGCGGAAACAAGAATGTGGTTGGTGTTTTACGAAATAAAATTTCCATAAACATCAAAGTTAGAACATTCAGGTTCTAAGACATGGTTTTGGTTTAAACGGATTTAAGCATGGAGAACTTCGAGTCTCAACATGAGTGTTGCACGTTAAGAAACTTCAAGTTTCAATGGCACTTTTCCAAAACTTCGGGTTCGGAAGTATGAACTTCAGGTTCATAACACCTGCAAACAAACGCAATATATATACAAGACAGAAATATATAGCAATTGAAAAGTGCATGTAGGCAAGAATATATAGTGATTTAGTTTTCTTATTATTGGTCTTCGAGGCCAATGAGAAGAATTGGACGAAAAATATAAACCCAATATGTGTCGTGAGGCCCATGCCCAAATCTGGGCTAGACAAGAGACGAGCCGAGTTAAGAAAGAAGGTAGCATGCCTTGCTAGCTGGGCTGCTACTGGCAGGCCCAAAGTGTTGGGAAAAAAAGCCCAAAAAAAAAAACAAGAGCACAGATCCCGTGTGGCGCAGCGTACAGGAGCACCATAGCCATACGAGCCAAGTAAAGCTGCACTGGGCTGCTGCAAGCGAGCCCAGAAGGAAAGAAAACTTGTTTTTTCAATTGTTACGGGCCGAATTACCAGGGCCCAAATAGGGCACAGGTGGACCAAGAAAGCAACCCAGACGCTACTGGGTGTGCTTGCCAGAGAAGAAAACCGTAGCTATCGATTCTGGCGATGGTGTCTTGGTCAAAAGTCCTTGGCGGTGAGTCCATAAGTTGATGGTTCATCGAAGAACCATCATAGGTTGGCGGAGGGGCATCTTCGACGACAATGAATGATGGACGCCATAGAGTTGAAACGCAATTTCGTAAAAAAAATCAGGTGAGATTTCGAAGAAATCTCGGCCATATCCTTCATTAATTATGACTGCAGGTCATTGGAGTTGATCTAGGCTACACCAAATTGGTGGTCGTGGCGGTGGTGCATAGGTCCGAGCCTAAAGTGACAAGGACAACGCCATGAATGTCACGTTTCTGGGTTCAACAGAGGGCTGCAGGCCCTCTTGGCTCACGGCTCGTGACTTGGCATAGAGGAACTCAGCGGGTCGATGGATTTCCACCAAAACCATAGCATATATTTTTCCAGATTCAATTGTATGCATATATGATTTAATACTAATCTTTGCATAATTTCATGCAATATCAATTCACATAATTCTATAATTATGGATATAATGCATACACAATTTTTGTAGAATCTAAAATTCGAAAAACGTAAAGTTGGGTCATGCATTATGGTGAATGTTCACGCTATCAGGGCTGTAAAAATATCAAGTTAAAAACCGTTGTTTTGGAAGAACCTGATTGCGTGATGATATTGATGAACTAGTTTGATGCTAAAAATTATTGTTTCAATTTCGACTTTCCATCTCCAAAGTTTGTATCACGTTCAACATAAGAAAAATAAATAAATTGAATCAATAGAAGTATATGAATTCATAAAATCAAAATTTAATCAATTAAAAATAATTGAAACGTAATACTCCCCTGATTGAAGACGAATAAATTCTCTTTAGCATAGCATGAAGAGCGTGCTAATAACGTGTTGTGGCCTGTATTTAATAGAGAGGTGGGGCAAAGGGAAGAGAAAGAGATTGGAGAATAGGCTTGAGGAATTGTGTGTTAATTCCCCAGTCCTTGTACCTTTATTTATAGTAATAAGGAGGAGAGAAACTTACTCTCCAAGTAATACAAAGTATATTAGGAAAGATCCTCTAGATCCCAAAGGATTCCTATTCTATCTCTACTTAGGATTTACACAATCACATATTGATAAGAACATATGTCACAACAATTATATCATTATTTGGGGATCTACAAGATAGAAAAGAAAGCAATATCCACATGAGTTGAAGAGGAAGTGAGATGAAATTTGAATTTATCTCCCTAGTTGAAGCAAAATCCACATTTACGTCTTTGATAATGTAAATATAATTTTTTTACATCTTAACTTTACACTTATCAATTCGACATGCTCTAAAATGGTTTTTTGCTCAATTAAAAGATTTAAATGTTAATACATCCCATTGTTTCGTAGCAGAGTTTACAGTAACAAAAAATTGGGTTTATCTTTATTTTACTAAATATATTTGTGAAAATAAATTTCATTAATATATAAATGAGAGAGTAGTTAGTAAATCTGCTAGTGGTGGTGGCAGCTGCAATGATGACATCAATGGCGACAACAACACTTTGGGGGTGACAGTATTGGCCATAGAAATGTGTGTCATAGTAGAGGTGGTGGTGGCAGCGCGATGAGTGGCAGTGGCAATAATGGTGGTGGTAGAGGAATGGTGGTAACAATGGTTGTGATCATGGTCAAAGAAAAATTGTGGTGATGACAATGAAGATAATGGTGGGTTGGCAACGCTTACAATAGTGAGAGTAGCAGTGATGCCCATGGAAATGTGGTGAGGGTGTGGTGGCAATAGTGGTGGCGGTGGTAGTGGAGGACTGGTGGTGGCAAAAGTTGTACACATTAAATATAATTTTTTTTAGGTAAATTACACAAAACTACCTCAACTATAGGTCGAACCACAGTTTCATACCAAATGGGTATTGCAATGTCATACCAACTTATGAATTCGTTGTAATATCAGACCTCCATTAAATTTTTTGTCAATTTAGCTGTTAAATGATTACGTGCCAATAGCGGGGCTTACTCGTTCACCAACTGGACTAAAAAAAAAATTATTAATTTTTATTTAAAAATTAGAATTAATTAAGAAACAAAAAAACTCTCTCCTTCCTACTCGTCCCCCTTCATTTTCCTCATCTCCTTCTCCTATTTCCTAACCCTAACCCTTGTTGCAGAACCCATTTCTTCTTCGGAGCCCAAACCCCTAACCAACAGCAGCAACCCCAACTTCGATTCCGAAAGTTTGCTCCTTGGCGATGCTGAGCTAGCAGGCGATGGATTCTATGTCAACCTTACGCGGTCGTCTGTCTCATGCTCCGGTCTTTTACTCCGCAGAAAACCCTTTAAATTTGTCGATAGGAATCTTAGCAACCCGCCGTCATTTTCCACCGAATTCGCATTCTCGATGACGCTTGGCAGCGGCGATAACCTCTTGGTCGTCTTTGCTCTTGGAGATTTGGGGTCCAGATTATTGGGTAAGGGCTCATTTGGGATTAATGGTGAGGATCGGTTTCTGGGTATTTAATTTGATACTCAAATGAATGGAGATATGAATGATTTGAATGCTAATCACATAGGGGTAGACTTTGGTAGCTTTGTATCTCTAGTTGTTGGTAATGTTTCTAAATTGAATTTGATGCTCAGTAGTGGAGAAAAGTTGAAATGCTGGATCGATTACGATGCTACTTCGAAACGATTGGAGATTATGCTAGGCAAAGCTGACAAATCAAGGTATATAATCCGATTAACAACACCGAAAGGTGAATTGCGATGCTATGGAGAGAGGAAGGAGAATTTTTTATTTTTTTAATTAATTTTATTTTTAAATAAAAAAATTAATAATCTATTAGTTATTAATATTTTTTTATTCCAATTAGCGAAGGAGTGGGTCTCGTTCTTGCCACGTCATCATTTAATAGAAAATTGACAAATAATTTAATAGATGTTTGACATTACAACGAATTCATAAGATGAGCTATGACATTGCAATATTTAAAACATAAGAAATGTAATTGTATTTTGCTCTATAATTGAGGCACTTTTATGTAATTTACCTCTTTTTATCGTAAATTCTAAGTTTATTTCTTTTATCCAAAACGATATTAATTTAACTATCGGGCGTAGTGAAAAAAATGAAAATGTTACTGGAATCTCCCATGAAAAAGGGTTACTACCTTGTGTGATTCAAATATAATCAGGAGAAATACTTCACTCTAAAAATTCAAGGAGAAATTCTTACACATAAATAGTTTGTGGTCAGAATTGTTCATATTATAAAATTATTATGTAAAGAATTTTGCAAAAAATCATTAAATATGATATTGTTTAGTTATCAAACTACATAAAAACAAATGGTCAAGATCAATAAAAATATTACGATGTGTCTACCTATTTGGTACAGTTGAATGACTAAACATCATTTTAATATAGTTTTTACAGTACATAGTATGTTACAAAACAAACAGGGACATGGATTGTCTGCCCTCCCACTTCCGGTGCCCTCCCGTGCTCTTCTGTTTGTGTGGTCATGATTAAGCCACATCAACATTTTATATTACTATTCATTTTTGTCTTATTATCTCTATAAAAAAAACAATATAAAATGTTGACATGGCTTAACCGTGACCACACAGAACAGGAGGGTACGAGAAGTGGGAGAGCAGACAATCCTTGTCCAACAAACAGACCCAATCATAGCCCAAAATCAGTGTGCGATGAGACCAAGTATGTCTCTATAATCAGTGTGCAGCTATTTTAAGTTATAGTTAATGCTAGGAGAATCAAATTTTGTAAACTAAATAATATGATTTTTTATAACTAAATTATTACTTAAATGTTGATTAATGTGCTTATTTTCCATTGCTGACACATTATTTAGTTTGCAAATTTCGTTTAAAATTTTAGTTTAAAATTTTGATATCTCCAACATTATCCTTAGGTCATATTCTGATCAGAGAGGTTGATGATAACATAGTTAGACTCGGGTCGAGTTTGTCCAAGGCCATCTGTCAATCTTAATTTCATTGTCTACAATGATTAAGGGGCAGGCCCCATGCAGTTTTCAATCTATTCACCTCTGCATTATTTGTTGGAAAATAGTTATTTATTTAATGTTTGGATTTGGGCTTAGCCTATTAGAATTAAATTTTTATTTCCTTGGTTATTAGGGATTAGGATTTAGTTTATCATAAATAAAGAGCTTTGTTATTCAGTAGAAATTAAGTTAGTCAAAATATAGTCTTTACAGATTATGTAACCGTCTCGGCAATTTGTAGTCTTCTCTTTTGCTTTAATTACTTAAGTTTTATATTTCATTTGTTGGTCGTGTACTTGGATTTTCAACTTAGTATTAGAACAGGTTTGATCATGTAGGGTTTAATCTGCTATGGTTTGATATCAATTTGTTGATCTACCTAGTTTCGCTTCGTGAAAATTGTCAATTTTTCGGCTTTGCTGGGTCTTGATTAGGCTTTCGTTTTCGTTCTCATTCTAGTCAATCTTATTAGGATTTGGGTTTGTTGGACCTTGTTAGGGTACCAGCCTCACAGAGGAAGAAAGGTAGAATAAAAGACAAAGGAAAACTAAGGGATTAATTCAGTTCATAGCCACAAAGGAAAAACAAAGAGGTTATATATATCCATATAAGCCAAGTCAGACATAGGACTTAGTAACCCTAGTGCTGAGTCACCATGTAACAACTACTGCAACTACAACAGGATAAGGAAATATCTATGAGTTACATTAAGGTCCTATCAGGGCACCCCCTCACCCCCAATCCCCACCACTCCCCCAATTTGCGTCCTTCCATGTCGCGTCATGCTTTGGGAAGTCCTTCCCATTTGATTAACCAACGAGTGACCGTGCGATTGGCACGCTTTGATCATACCCCACTGTTCAAGGGACCATATGAAGGTACCATCAGAGGATATTGGAGGCAGAGTTGGAGATGACACGGTATGAGTAGCAATCTTGGGTTTGAGCAAAGACACGTGAAAGATAGGATGAATGCGGGACTGAGGAGGAAGCTCCAATGTGTAAGCAACCTGCCCAACAGAGCCAGGACTTGGAAGGGACCATGGTAGCGAGGGGCCAGTTTTGGACATTGAAGTTTGCGATATAGTTGAAGCTTGAGGAAAACCCTATCCCCAATTAGAAAAGTCCTTTCAGACCGATGTTTGTCAGCTTGTTGGTGAATTCTGTGTTGTGCCAGTGCTCACGTAAATGCTTGAGCAAGGCATCGCCAGCCCAAAGAGTGACATCTACGAGATGAACCAGGGAGGAACCTGGAAAATACATCGACACTGTGGGAGGAAGGCAACCATAAACTGCCTGGAAAGGTGTCAGTTGAATGGTAGACTGGAAGGTGGTATTGTACAACCACTTTGCCCAAGGCAGCCACTGAATCTAGTCACGCAGTTTGTCCATCACAAAGCTGCGCAAGTAGTGTTCCAGGGTGCGATTTGGCCCTCCTGTTTGCCCATCGGATTGTGGGCGATATGCTGAGCTCTTGCAAAGAGTGGTGTTTTGCTGCTTAAAGAAGGCAACCCAGAATTCACTTATAAAAATAGGAACGTAAACGATCAAAACTTAAAGTTGTTTGGGGGAGAGAGAGGTCAGTGAGCACCGTATACAAAAATGCCTTTCTATCATCCTTTATGGTTACAACAAACGATCAAAAATCGAGAAGGACAAAGTTCATGACCTGCAACTCGACGGCGGTCAACGAGGAGGGGTGGACGCTGCTTTCAACAGCAACATGATATAACCCCTCTATATTTTACGTCAAACCCAATCCAACTCTGGATACTCCTCCCGACGTCGTCCAAGGCACAATCCCCATCCACCTATTCCGACGACCCATCCATTCGCTGGTTGGTAATTTCAATAATACACCCATTTTTTCTTTAGAGCAAATTGGAATATAAATTCTTTAAAAAATAATAATGTAGAAATAAAATTATGAGTTCAAATAAAATTTCTCTATGATCTCAATTGTGGGCTTGTATCGACTCAAACATTGATATTGTTGAGTTCCTGGAGTTCAAGTGTAATCTTTTTAGTGTTAATTCAAAGTAATGGATATTGTTTCAATTTGCAAACCCTTGTTTATTTTTCACTCTCCATTCCTCTGACTTAACAATCCAAATGCCAAATATAAATAGTGAATATGAATGTACATAAGCGAAAAAAGAGTGAATATCACTTAAAAACAACCAGTGGGAGTCCTTAAGGCCCATTAGGTGGGCTGGATGAGATTGAGCCTTAAGAGATAGCAAGGACTTGTAAGACAAAATTTGTAATTCACTTATATGTATATGGATAGGTTTGGTAACTCACTCTATTTTAGATTTATAACCCATTATGTCCAGTCATGTCCATCTCACATTTTAACCCAACAAACAACGGACTAGGCTCCAGTCCATTTTAATTGGTCACAATTTATCCCAACCAAGCCACCAAAGAGGCCCCAAGTCCCCATCTAGTCCTCTTCAATTCTCTAATTTGATTCACCTCACATTTCAATTGCACAAATTTACTCGTATCGATACATCGCACACGACCAAAACAACTTAAAGTGACCCCCAGCCCAGCCCCCACCCTCCTTTATTTCAGGTATCAAGTAAATTTGGGGCGAAACACATAAGACTTACACAATAGTGGTGGTACCTCATAGCTTTGAGGCAGGAGCTGCGACTTTACTTAAGGCAACTGCCGTCTTTGAACCAGATGAACGACCCAAGTGCTTACTGATATAGTCCCCAGCCAACATAAGCTTTTTAAGATCTACATTGGTCTTCACTCCAAGTCCATTAAGCATGTACACAACATCTTTCGTGGCAACATTTCCGGAAGCTCCCTTACATACGGACAACCCCCAAGACCTGATACTGAAGAATCCACTGTGCTGATTCCTATCTGCCAATACAATAAATGTCATTGCAATTATATTACCCTTTTTATTGCATGCAATTCTATTATCCTAAACATTAAGATTCGTTGGAATTCTAAAAGTATAGTCCACAGAATCATGTAGTCACAAGAATGGGAATCAGTTTGGTGATTTATAATTGTTCATTTTTTCCTTGGGAACCAACTTAATGTGTTGAAGTGCCGATAAATCTATCGTCTTTCGTTTGAGTTCAGAGTCCAAATATTGTTCACTTTCTCAAGTTTGAGTTTATATTTTGGATTACTCACCTTCACGAGCTCCATTTGCTTATTTTGATGTTCATCATGCTCTACTGTGAGAAGCTCAGGACTACGTAGATGACTTCCAATCCAATATTGCATGCCCGTACCAACTTCATTGAGCTTGTTATCACTTCATTTTAGCAACTATGTACCCACAAGAACTGCTAGCGCTCCAAACTAGTCCTCTCAGACCATTGAGTTGGCAAGGGCGTATTAAGTACCCTCCTTGTTCCTTAATAAGTGCCAAATGTACTTTGTCGTACTTGCCTTTTAGGTTTTCAATATCTATTATTAAGGAATACACTTTGCTACACCTATTAATTAAGTCTTTGCAGTTTCCTGCATGAATTCTGAAAACCTTTCAAACAAGAACTGTTTATTGATATGGTTAATCGGGGTCAAAAATTTCAAGACAAACACAATTAGCCTGAAGACTAACACTTTAATTTTGTCTGCTCGAATCATATTAAAAATTACAACTACCTACATATTATTTAATTTCCTGCTAAATTCAAAATCAATCTGGATTACCTGGAGTGACGCTAGTATGTTTGAAAGAGCTTGCCCATAAGTGTCGTGAAAAATGGACAGCAAGCTTGTCACTTGGGACCACGTCAATAACAGCTTCAAGCATTGGAATGACAGTACCTGGAGAGGGAAAAAACCCATAGAAGTTTACACACAAAATACATGGTTAACCTTACGGTTTAAGGTATCTCAATCATGTATATACAAGCGGAGCACTAACTAAACAAAATTAGGAAATTTAGTTTTGGCCACAATTCTATGTTCTATTTTTCTTAATTGGAAATGCGGTAACCATATTCAACGTGCTATGTCTAAACAGTGGTGTTCTATGTATAATTACTTTTGGCCTAATTTTAAAACATAAAAGCGGATGAGACCTTTTTTTAAATTATAAGAATAATATTAGTTAAACATATATAATTGTCATTCAACCGTTAAACAAACAATTCAACCAAACCATCAAACTTAAATAGAAACGAAACAAGTATAATAAAAAAGAAATTAGGAAAAGAACAAATCTACTTCACTCATTCTAGTCTCTTCCCCCGCATCATTAAGATAACAATGCAAACTACCATCACAATCATTGGACTTACAAAGAGAGTTTCTGAAGTTTTTCCAGTTACAACCTTTAGACATCTTTTGGGGAAGTTTTATTTTATGCTTTCAAAGTGTTAGTTTATCCCAGAAAGCATAATCCTGGAGGAATACACCTCAGCCAAATAGTTTATGCTATATGGAATAAATGCTAAAATGAGTCTCATCAAGAAGTGAACGGCACTCCATGACCCAAGGCTCAGGGTGCACATTTTGTGCGATTTTTGGTCTTGAACTTCTAGTTTGCCTTTTAAACTTTGTCCAAAAACCACAACAACAACAACGTACAAAGCATTTTCTCACTAAGTGGGGTCGGCTATATGAATCCTAGAATGCCATTGCGCTCGGTTCTGTGTCTTGTTCTCTGTTAGATCCAAGTACTCTAGTCTTTCTTAGAGTCTCTTCCGAAGTTTTCGTAGGTCTTCCTCTACCCCTTCGGCCCTGGACCTCTGTCTCGTAGTCGCATCTTCTAACCGGAGCGTTAGTAAGCCTTCTTTGCACATGTCCAAACCACCGTAACTGATTTTCTCTCATCTTTCCTTCAATTTCAGCCACGGGACAGAGGTCCAAGGCCGAAGGGGTAGAGGAAGACCTAGGAAAAGACTTAGAGTACTTGGATCTAACGGAGGACATCACACACAACTGAGCGCAATGACGTTCTAGGATTCATATAGTCGACCCCACTTAGTATTGAGAATAGGGTTTTTACCTAAATGTAACTAGCCCAAGAAAAATTAATTTTCCCAAAGTCAACAACGCTGATCACTGGCTGGAAAACCCACATAGCATGAAAATTTGGAAAGTTTCTTTTTTTTTTTTTCTCCCATTTTGATCAATATGCTAAGAGAGTAGTTAGGATGGCATAAGGAGATACTAAAGGACCACAGGTACATGTTCAAATAGAAGCTAAATACAAGCACAGTCAATTGTTGAGCTGTGCCTATCCTTAACTTGAAAATATTCAAGTGCGACACACAAATTAATGAATATTTTATCTATCTGGTTAAAGAAACTAGCAATTGTCACAGTGTAGCTGCATCTTGAGCATATTTGTATTTTCTACATTATAAAGTATATCAGATGCTTTTGCTAGTCTAGTTTGAAGAGTTACTCATGGAGTTGGATAGATTCAACATTGTGCACTTTTAAATTCAACCAAGTGATTGTAAGCTACAATATGAAGGTCTAATTGCATTCAATATCAAATAGTGTCTGAGAATAAGTTCAACAAGAGCAAAGGCATGACAACCAACTAAATCAACAAGAAAAATGGTGGCACAAAAATGACCTCGAGTACCGACACCAGTTGTATCACCAAGAGAAATTTCTGAGCAACCCATATCATAAAGTTCTCTCGCCACATATGCTACTTGTGATGGGGATATCTTTCCTTCCACCGGACACCCACAACACACGATATATGTGACAACCCGTTCCAAATTTTACATTTTTATTTTATTTTAAAAGCGTGAATTTACGAAATTGCCCTAGAGGCAAGGACTTTGACTTCCGTTGACCATCGACTTGAGAGATGTGGGACTTATTCTTTTAGCATATCCTTGTAGTACTCATTGGTACGAACGTATAGGCGAAAGCCGTTTGCGAGTCCGGATTATAACGGTATAGTTATGGACGTTTGAAATTAGTTATTTAAATATTTGAATTCCCACCTTGTGGGATTAGTGGACCAGTTAAATTAAAGGAACAAGGAACCAATTAGAAGAGAGAAGTGAAGCTTGCAGCCAATCAGAAAGAAAGAAGAAAAGAAAAAAAAAAAAAAAAAAAAAAATGGGAAAGCTTCCCGTGCACCCATACCCGACATATGTGACCACCTATTTTCCAAGGCCGATTCCGGCCAACTCCGATGGAGTTTTTCGATGCCACCACCACCATCTTGAAGCTCTCATTCCCCTCTACAAAATCCACCCAAGAACCACCTTTATTAACCATGGTATGGGGCGGTTTGAGGTCACGAAAGTTGACGAAAATCAAAGGTGCTCCGGCCACCCTTTTCGATTTTCCGGCAAATCGGCAAAGCGATGGCCGATGCCAACACTTGGGCTTTGTAGCCCATCATACCAGGAGAAAAACCCAACCAACCGTGACCCCGTTGGACCACCGTAGACGACGAATTGACGTCGGGAAGTTTTAGGCACCCGCCGGCTTTGTGGGAAAAATTGACCATCTTCCGTCCACTTTTGGACTTCATGGCAGGTATGAAAGTTGCTCCACTCACTAAGATCTTCATTTCTGTGAAGTTTGAGAATTTTTGGAAATAGTTGGATTTTCTGGCGAGTCGGGGCGGCCGACCGCCACCCGCGGTGGCGCGTGCGCCGGCGCGTGGCCAGTGGGCCGCCAATGCTATTTTTAGGCTATGTCAAATGTCTTGAATTCAGTTTTGTCATTTGAATGACGTAGGTTGATAGTTGAAACCTAAATTCGTTACGATACGTTACTTGATAAAAATGTGAATCGATGATCCGACCGTTGGATCGTCACCAAAATGGGATATATTATAATACGTAATATTCAAAGATCATAGGAATTTATGGATTGGGAATCCGACTTATGGATCTTCCTGAATTGGATTTGTAAGTTAGTAAAATAAATGTTCACGAACACTTGTTTTAGGCAATTGACCGAGATCTGACCGTTGGATCGTAATGAAATTTTAATATGTTATTCTAGAAATATATTGTGGATCGTTGGGAATTGCGGATTGGAAATCTGATATGCGGATCTTCCGGGTCAAGTTATACAGGGTTGTAAACCCTACTGTCGATCTTTGATCGACGGTTGACTTGTGGTCAATGGGTCCCAAACTATTTTAGAATGTCGTTGAGGTTGTGTTTATGTGAATTACGTATTCTTCGGATAAGAGTTCTGAGATGTGATTTGATAATTGATCACAGGGACCAATCATTCAGGACGCCTCGATGTGTGCGCTAGAGAATCATAGCGTGGGCTCCAGGTAAGTGGATTTTTTCTTTTTTTATCGTACATATTGTTGAGAGTTCTATCAACACTTTTAAATTGATTAGGTATATTACTTTCATATATAATTATTGTGAATGCTTGAAGTACTATATGAACTACGACTGGCTTGATCCCTGTTTAGGGTACGTAGGCAGTCTAACGAGATGTTAGATGCAGCCATAAAATATTTGAGACAAAAGCCTTGCTTGAGAAATTGAGTAATGCGAAGGAAATTGGTAAAGGCAAGTTTTAGTTTTATAAATTAGTTAGCTAAATTAGTGTTAATTGGGTCGTCATGGATAATTATCCCTGAAAATAAGTAGTTCACGAGTAGGGCGTTATTGATTGTACACTTCACACCGTATTGTTTATAATTGAGAATGTTACGACATGGTTGAGTATTAGATTGCATCATGGTATATCAATATTTATATTACTTGCATATAATTATTGGGAATGCTTTCAAGTGCAAAGGTGAACTCAGGACACCCAGGTAAGTTCAGGTGAGTTTATGGTATTAGTTGAATCGATTGAGTTATAGCATGGCTACAGTTATGTGTTAGGCAACTTCGATACTGTCCTACTGGTTGCCATGAGTTCCACATGTTATATTGAGATGCATTGAGAGCTCATAAACTTGCACCCCGGTGTTAGTGCTCCCGCCCGTGGCCAGGGTAAAGTCCTTCACGTGATGTTCACCTCCCGCACCTTACGCTCACCTTGGATTCAAGGTAGGTGCACAGTCCTATCGTACAAACCACTTTAGGTGGTTTCCGACTCGTAGGTGACCCGCAATTATTCGCCCAATCTTCACGTGATCGTAGCACTTGAGCATATTTATTTACACTCAGTCCTGTCGTACAGACCACTTTAGGTGGTTCCGACTCGTGTGCAGGTATACTTATTGAGCTATTGGCTAGCCAGGATTGATGAGATATGGATAAGTCGTACAGGTCACTATAGGTGACTCCGACTTATATGCTAGCCATGATTGATGAGATATGGATAAGTCGTACAGGTCACTATAGATGACTCCGACTTATATGCTAGCCATGATTGATGAGATATGGATAAGTCGTACAAGTCACTATAGGTGACTCCGACTTATATGCTAGCCATGATTGATGAGATATGGATAAGTTGTACATGTCATTTTAGATGATTCTGACTGATATATCACTTTGTATTGATTTAGTTCATTTGGCCTACTTATTAATGTATGGTGGATGATGCGAGAATTATACGCACACAAATTAAACCCTCTTTTTTGACAATTGTAGTATAAGTATAAGTAGGGATCGTTCTGGACCGGGGATTAGGAGGGATTGCAAATCACTTGGAAACTGACTCAAAAACGTAAAATAAAGTTAAAAACGTTCACAAAGACTCAAAGGACTCAAAACAAGTTCAAAATACTCAAAACTGCCTAAAAACACTAACTAGGCAGTTTTTGACCTTAAACCCAATGTTGGACGAATTTAAGATTATGGTTTGATTCAAACGTAAAAACACAATATAAAACACTATACTAGACTCAAAGAATGCAAAACTAAACTTTAAAACACTAAAACAAACCAAAAGACTCAAACATCACCCAAAACACTCAAAACAGCCTTAAAATCACTTTCTGGGCAGTTTTGAGCACTTTGGTGAATTTGGACGAATTTTGGGAAATAAATTGAATCAAAACACTTTAAAACATAAACTAAACAAAGTCTAAACACTAAAGAACAAGAAAGTAAAGGGGGGTTTTAAATTGACGAGAATTGAAATAACGAAAGAAGTTAATAAACTAGACAGAATGTAAAGATGAATTTGATGGAATTGAATGGATGGGAACCTAGCTAAGGGGTTCATCTCCATACATGTTATACTTGCATAATAAAATGATTTCCAATTGCATTTCAATAAACTATGATACTCAACACCCCAAGTTAACCGTGATGCACTAATTAACCTTCAAATCTTCCTAACGTTATTGAATTGGATGATGCATGCGACAATTCAAAACATTCCCCACAAGTCCTCAACATGAATGCATAGAAGAGGTACAAGCAAGAATCATTACGCTCTATGAAAATTATAAGTGTTGACGAGGCATTCGTTACTATGATTGCATGAAACTTATGTCAAGAATTTGTTTAACGCGATTGTTTATAAGCAACCTCTACTACTTGCGAATATAAGTTCGTAACTATTAGGTGAAACTCACTTATATTCTAGCGTCATATTCATGCATGAAAATTAAGCGCGCATTCTCAATAAACATACATAAATAAGTTATCAATCAAACGGTTAAACAAATTGAATCCACAACTTATGAAACGCAATTAGAAGTAATCAAATCAAAATGCAAGCATAAACATATATTTCGAATCCCCCCCCTAGCCAAGGGGGGTTTAGTTGAATTTAAACATTGGAATCAAAGAAACACCTAAACATTCCAACAACTCAAACTTGAATTGTATGAACGTTTAGGCCCTCTTCTCTTCCATTCCTCATTCGTACAAAACAAAGAGTATTGAAATTAAACATTGAAATCAAAGAAACACCTAAACATTCCAACAACTCAAACTTGAATTGTATGAACGTTTAGGCCCTCTTATCTTCCTCTTCGTTGTAGCACAAGGTCTAAGGATAGTTTGATGGTGTGAATGGTTTGGGGAGTGGTTGGAGTGGCTGCAATGGAGGAGAAAAGTGTTTTGGTGGCTGCTGCAACGGTGTGGAGAGGTTTTGACGAATTTCTGGAATATGGAAGAGTGAATGAGAATGAATGAGAATGAATGCTTATTTATAGGTGAAATGGGGGGAACATGACAGCTAGGAGGGAATGTGGCTGCATGTTTGAATGATTAAAGGATGCATGTGGGTTGGAATTGCATGTGCAATGAATATGTGGCTGCATGTGCAAGGGGACAATCTGAAAATGCATGTGAAAGCATGTGTTGGCTGCAATGATGAAATGGATGGGAGTGCATGTGGCTTAATTAATTAAAGGGAGTGCATGTGCAATGTTTTAAAGGATGGAATGCATGTGAATATGATGGAAATCTGATATGGTGATGGGAGATGCATGTGGCTGATTTATGCATGTGAATGCATGTGGCTGCAATGGATTAGGAATCCTTCAATTTCGTCCATTCCTTTTGCTCCAAACATAAGCTATCCATTCCAAGTCCAATTTTGCTCCAAAATGCTCCAAAATGCATCTTTTTGCTTCCTTAGCCATATGAACCTAAAAACACACGAAAATGGCTTAAACGACTAAAACAACTATGAATTAACAATATAAATGCACGAAAACAAGCTAAGTAAGTCGCCTAAATATGCTTCTATCAGTGGAGTTGATGGCAAACCGTGGTTTTGGTCATTTCTGAGTATGGTTTGGATATATGTATATATGTTATACTGTCTTATGGAAAACGATATTGGTTTTACATTTAGGGCATTACTTTTAGAGAGGTAATAACTTTGGAAAGCTTGGTTTTATTGCTTACTCACACCTTCTGTTTGGTGCCCTCCAGGTTTTAGCTGCTGAGTTTGTATCGACAAGAATCTGTGGTGAATCTTAGTATTGATGGATATTTCTGAGGGTATGATTCTTACCCACACTACTGTACCTTACTTATGCTCTGACATCGCGTGTGAAATGGGTTCGCTCCCACTCATAGCGCACTCTGGTACTTAGACACTTTTAGATTCAAATTTATTCACTTTTTATACACTATCACATTTTATGGTTTCGTCACCTTCCAGGTGTCGGCCAGCACAGCTCGATTCAGGGTCCAAGTGGACTTTCTGGGTCGGGGTGTGTCAATATATATCTGAAAGGCATTATATTGGAATATTGCTCAGAAACTACATAATTTTACTTCTGTTTGATCCATAAGCAGTGTCCATAACTTAAAAACGTTACCATTTGAAATTCAAAAGTTGTCCCCACAAACAAAAGCAATGTGTAACAATTTGATATTATAGACAATACTGAGAAAGAAAAGGAGAAAGAATATCATGAACTTTTCGAGTTTGTACTTTTGGATCAGGCAGTGAAAATCAAGCACAGAAAAAATTTGGAGGCAATGTAGGTGAGAATGACTGAACGGGTTAGAGATAAAAATCGTCATTGGCCAACTCTAAGAATCAAGTGGTCCCCGGAGAAAAATAAATAAATGAATAAATGAAATAGTCTGCTTCTTAATACTAGAAATCTCTTCTTCAAATAGTCCCTTAAAATTATACTTGAAAGAAAAAGAATTTAAAGACTACCCCTTTCATATTTGAAACTGTTTATTATTAATTTAATATAAGCATACCAAAAGATAATAGAAATTAAATAGGTTCATATAAAAATATTATTAAAAAGAAAGTAATTTAGTTCCAGTGGGAGTGAGAAGAACCCAAACCCCTTTCCCCCAACTACCAAAGGAGTTTGAATATATACCCACGAACAGGAATTGAAAGCTTTCTGGCAGCAATAGAAACATCACTATATCGAACGAGACTATCTTCAATACTGCAATTTATATTTGATTTTGAGAAAGATTCAGAAGCTGAGGCAAATATGGCAACTTCCTTTGCACCAGCTGCAACAGCTGTCTCAAATCCCTATAAGAAGCTGGATCACGATATGAATTAGTAACGTATCTTGTTATCAGTTTATAATGATATCCTTTTCACTAGAAAATGCTTACTTTAAGATTAGGGGTTAGGGCGGGAAATCTAGCACCTCCAATATTCCGAACAGCGGCCATTACATCTTTTGCATCTGCCAGCTGAAATTGAAAGATGAGCAAGACAGGGAAGAAAGTCAGCCATGAAAACCCATAGCCAATGAAGAATAATTTTAAAGATGCTTCAGAGATTCCTTTTACAAATGAAAACTTGTTAGGATTTCAAGGGGGCGCAACAGAACTACACAAACCGTATGAAACAAGAAAAAAAAACAAAGAGAAAAGCATTAGAAAACAAAGAACTGATTGATTGCTCAGAATCGGCAGACGCAAAACAACCACAGAAGAACAACATTTGTCCAATGTATAATTGAATATGCTACATAATGTGAACTGATGGAAGCATAGACAAAACGTCAAAAGTTAACCTGAGGAACCCATTTTGGGGAGACAAAACTTGTAGGGTCGACAACAGGCAAACCAGAAGAAACAAGCATTTGAATCAATTGAACCTTGACAGCGGTAGGAACAATGTGCTTCTCATTCTGCAGTCCATCCCTCGGTCCAACTTCTACAATCTTTACAAATTCCGGAATGTCTTTTAAAACCCGATGCTGCTGCTGCTGGGATCATACAAATTAATTACAACAAAGAACGAATTAAGAGATGGGTGTAATTGTTGAATCATATGGAAAAGAGACGGAGACAGAGGCATTACAGTGCTGAAATTACGACTTGACAAATAGGAAGCCTCAACATTCCCCCCACCGAATCCTGCTAGTGTTCCCTTCACATTCCTCATTTGTCTTGGCGACTTATGCAAACCAAACATTGCACTTGCAGGCAGGCAGGCAGCCACCACTCTCAATCGCAATCGCAAACTCAATCTGAATCTGAATCCACAAACCCTAACATTTTGATCAAACCATGTTAATGTGTTAGAACCTAGAACCTAGCAATGAATCACAGTAAAACCAAGTTCGAAAGCTTGCATGGAAACCAGGGAGTATTCTTATTAAACTCAAAGCATCAACACCGGCTATTAAATAGCCTTACAACTGAACAGAAAGTAAAATGAAACTGCCCACGATTTTACAGGTCCTACAATCGTGGTAACAACTACTTGAAAACAAACATGCAGCGTGTCCCTTAAGACTAGGACTTTATTAGACTCCTACGTGGTTAGAAACCCTAACAACTAGGAACCCTAGCAACAAGACTTATCTGCTAACGGCTAGGATCCTAACAACTTTAACATCCTCCCTTAAACTGAACACTACAGATGTTCAGTTTATCCCTGGAAACTTGCAGACACCCATCAGTTCTCGCATCTTCAGAAAAGTGTCAACCTTCAGAGGTTTAGTTAACACATCTGCAACTTGTTCTTGAGATGAACACTGCGCTAGCTCTAACACTCCATCCTTGACCAGGTCACGAAGGAAATGAAACCTTATGTCAATGTGCTTGCTTCGACCGTGCATCACAGGATTCTTTGACAGTTTGATAGCCGAAACATTATCACAATATACTAAGGTTGGACCATTTTGTTCCTGATTAAGACTCTCCATGATTCTTCTTAACCAAACAACTTGGCATGCACTCGATGCTGCAGCTATGAACTCTGCCTCAGTAGTGGATAGAGTAACAACTGGCTGTTTCTTTGAAGACCACGAGACAGCTCCCGAACTCAACATAAATACATAACCTGAGGTGCTCTTTCTGTCATCTTAATCACCTGCGTAGTCACTATCGGTGTATCCAGTGAGTTCTTCAATTCCTCCTTTCTTGTAGAATATCCCCAGGTCAACCGTCCCTTTAACGTATCTAAGAACCTTTTTTGCTACTTGTAAGTGTTCCTCAGTTGGACGCTCCATGTATCGGCTGATCAAGCTCACAACAAACATTAAATCAGGTCGCGTAGCTGTTAGATACATGAGACTTCCCACCATCTGTCTATAGACAGTGCTGTCAACCTCTACTCCTTCATTCTTTGTGAGTTTTAAACCAGGCACCACTGGATTCTGTACTGGATTACACTGTTCCATGTTAAATTTCTCCAGGACCTCTTGAGCATACTTCCTTTGTCCGATAAAAACTCCATCAGATCTTTGTATAACTTCGATACCAAGGAAGTATCTCATTTTTCCGAGATCAGACATGTCAAACTCAGCAGTCATAGACTTCTTAAATTTCTCAAACATTGTTTCATCATTACCAGTAAAAATAAGGTCATCAACATAAAGGCATGCTATCAAGATCCTACCTCTTTCTGTTGTCTTGATGAACAAGGTATGCTCGTGAGGGTATTTGTTGAAGCCTTCTTCAAGGAAATATGACTCTATGCGACTATACCAAGCTCGAGGGGCCTGCTTAAGTCCATACAACGCCTTTTTTAATCGATACACCTTTGATTCCTGCCCCTTCTGCTCATATCCAGGTGGCTGATCGACGAACACTTCTTCTTCCATTTCCCCATGCAAAAATGCGGACTTAACATCGAGTTGATAGATCCCCCAGTTCTTTTGTGCAGCAAAAGAGATTACCACTCGAATGGTGTCTAAACGAGCCACTGGTGCGAACACCTCTGCATAGTCAATCCCATATTGTTGACAGTAACCCTTAGCAACCAATCGAGCCTTGTACTTATCTACTTCTCCATTCTCCTTGAGTTTTGTCTTAAACACCCACTTCACCCCAATAGTTTTCCCTCCTGGTGGCAACTTTACTAGTTCCCACGTATCGTTCTTCTCAATAGATTGTATCTCCTGATCCATAGCATGTCTCCATTTCTCTGATCTCATCGCATCTTCGTAGGTTGTGGGATCTCGATCAATGAATAAGGCCAAATGAGCCATTTCATCAGTCTCTTCATCAGATAGTCCTTGACTTGTCTCATAATCCATCATCCATATTGGTGGTCTTCGAGTTCGTCCCCCATGAGGTGAGGTTTCGTCACTTTGACTCCCTTCTTCAACCATTGTGCCCCCGTACTCAGTCTCAGGTTCTGGTTCATTCGCACCGTCATTGCTTTCCAGCCCTGGATCACTCGTCGCTCTTGGGCTGCTAATTTCCTCATCAGCATTCCATTCTAGGTCTGCCACTATCACATCCTTGTAGCTGTCACCCCAACTCCATTGCTGATCCTCTTCGAACACCACATCTCGACTTATAACAATTTTCTGAGAAACAGGTTCATACAGTCGATAAGCCTTAGATTCTTCACTTACCCCAAGCAAAATGCATTTACAGCTCTTGGCATCGAGCTTCACCCTCTTGTGATCAGGTATATGAGCATGAGCAATGCACCCAAAAATTCTGAAGTGATCCACAGAAGGTTTGCGTCCATTCCATGCTTCCTCAAGTGTCTTATTCTTCACTGCAAGGGTAGGGCATCGATTTAACACATGTACAGCCCAATTTGTTGCTTCAGGCCAGAAGGTTTTTGGAATTTGTTTTGCAGATAACATGCTTCGCACCATGTTCATAATGGTGCGATTCTTCCTTTCTGCCACTCCGTTCTGTTGAGGGGTGTAGGTTGTAGTTAACTGCCTATGTATCCCATTCTCTCGACAGAAATTTGCAAATTCATTCGAGGTGAACTCACCTCCTCGATTTGTCCTCAAACTTCTGATGAATGCCCCAGTTTCTTTTTCTACCCGTGCTTTGTAAGCCTTGAACATGTCAAATGCTTCTGACTTCTCTACCAAGAAGTAGACCCATGTTTTCCTGCTAAAATCATCTATGAAGGTGATAAGATACCTTTTGTTGCTGTTTGAGGTTGGATTGATTGGTCCACATATGTCAGCATACACTAATTGAAGTGTCTCAGAGGCTCTCCACTGGCTTTCTTTGGGAAATGGATCTCATTGCTGCCTGCCTACCAAGCAATCTTCACACACCTGCTGAGATGCTGCGATCTTAGGTAGTCCCTTCACCATTTGCTTCTGCTGAAGCACCTTGAGTCCAGTCCAACTAAGGTGCCCATAGCGATGATGCCACAACTGTGCTTGATCAGTTGTTTGTGAGGAGAGACACTTTTGCTCTTCAGGACTTCGAGCCACCACTGCAAACATTCTGTTGGTGCTCATCTTGGTCTCCATGATTAAACCTTTTTCAAAATGAAAGATCTTGCACCTTCCTTGTTGAATGAGAACTGTGAGCCCCTTCTCCTGCAGCTGACCAATACTTAGTAAATTATTCTTCAAGTCTGGTACATAGAACACACCTGTGATCACATGTATACGTCCATCTATCTCCATTCGTACACTTCCTTTGCCTTGCACGGTCAGGCTTGAATCATTTCCAAGTTTCACTGATTCTTTAAAGCTACTGTCAAACTCGCTGAACAAGTCCATCCTTCCACACATATGATTGCTACATCCTGAGTCAAGAAACTATGTGTGCTTCATCCTCTTGAATTCCACGAGTGCCATTAACAACATTTCTTCCTTTGTTTCTGCATAGTTTGCCTTTTCCTCCTTAGGTTTCTTAGGGCACTCCCACTGAAAATGCCTTAGTTAATGGCAGTGATAGCACTCTAGGGTTGATTTGTCGAACCCTAGCCTTCCTTGTCCTCTTCCTCTCCCACGATAAGTTCCACGACCACGTCCTCCTTGCTGGACTCCATGAGTGACTTGAAGCGCCTGTTCTTCCTTTACATGACGGCTTATCCTTTGTTCATGCACCAGAAGGCTACTCTGGAGTTCATCTATAGACATAGTGTCTAGGTCATTTGATTCCTCAACTGAGCAAACGACATAGTCATATTTCGAGGTCATGGACCTCAAAATTTTCTCGATGATTACTACATCATCCATCTTCTCTCCGTGGGTTCTCATCTTGTTGGCTATGGCAAGTGTTCTCTCGAAATATTCATTAACTGTTTCTCCATTCTTCATGTGCAGCACCTCGAATTCCTTGCGAAGAGCCTGCAGTTGAGCCCGTTTCACACGTGCAGTTCCTTGATATTTCTGTTTCAAGGAGTCCCATATGTCTTTTGCTGTGTCCTTCTTCAGAATGGTCTCCAATATTGACCTATCTATGGCTTGAAACAAATAGTTCTTGGCCTTCAGATCCTTCAGCTTCAGTTCATCTAAGTTCTTCTTCTGTACTTCACTGGAATCCGATCCTCCTGCTGCAGCATTGATCCCAAGCTCCACCAAGTTCCAATATTCTTTGGAACGGAGAAAGTTCTCCATAAGCATACTCCAATGATCATAGTGTCCGTCAAACCTTGGAATGGCTGGTTGTACGAAACTGTTTTCAGATGCCATGTTTTTGTTTCTTTTCACTCGAACACCTGGGTTACAAGCTTTCGATCAGGCCCCGTAGTGGGGCTCTGATACCAGATGTTAGAACCTAGAACCTAGCAATGAATCACAGTAAAACTAAGTTCGAAAGCTTGCATGGAAACCAGGGAGTATTCTTATTAAACTCAAAGCATCAACACCGGCTATTAAATAGCCTTACAACTGAACAGAAAGTAAAATGAAACTGCCCACGATTTTACAGGTCCTACAATCGTGGTAACGACTACTTGAAAACAAACATGCAGCGTGTCCCTTAAGACTAGGACTTTATTAGACTCCTACGTGGTTAGAAACCCTAACAACTAGGAACCCTAGCAACAAGACTTATCTTATAACGGCTAGGATCCTAACAACTTTAACATAATGATATTTACAAAAATAATAATATTACTCCTAAAATTTCCCAACGAATTGATATATTGATATTAAAATTGAATTGATAGCCGCTAACCTCAATGACGACAGTTTTCCGGGAACGGGCACAGTCGCCGTCGCCGGTACGAGATTGATATTGTATTGTGTAATTTGTGTGCACGTGCACAGGACAAGGTTAGGGGAGGAGGAGATAACGGGTAGGGAGGGTCATGAGGGTAATACGGTAAAACTATACGGCTTCCTTCCTATTTGACCAAAAGGACAAAAGCAAATAGATAGTGTTATTCAGACATTCATTATTACCTCTCCCGCATTTTTATTAGTGTTTTGTCATTGATCTTTAATTCATTCGATCTGATAATAAAAAATTGAATCAAATATATGAGAAGTAAAAATGATGTGTAGATAGCACTACCCAACTAAATTTGTGCATGCCCACTCACTCTTGCCCTTTTGGTGCTCTATGTCTCGTCACTCCCGTCCCGTAAACAGCTATCAACCCATGACTACAATCCAGTGTCCAAGATTCATGGACGGATGCAGCAGATTACATTTACGGGGCGGGAGATTTGGCATTTTGTAGACCAAAATTATGATGAGTATTGGACTAGGATAGCTTGCCATCAAACTTATTACAATCTAGGGACAATTTTCTGTGGCGAGTTTGTTTTGGTTTGTGACATTAAAGACTGTAAGCTAAGCAAGCACATGCATCGAAAGGAAATCCTTCCTTATTTTGCTCCAAATGTGTATATTTGGTGGAATCTGCAGGGAACCGACCACGGTACATTGAAATACATAATATAATCATACTATAGACAGCTGTAGATATGGTCATTGGATGTCATTACAGCATATAACCGTAGCCAAATTCTCAATTTTGATTTTTAGTTTTGATGCAGTGTACCATTTCTTAGTATACATTTCTTCCACATCTGTCCACCATCCTTCACTCTTCTTCATGTCTGACGAAAAATTGAAGATTAAAACTGAAAATCTGTTTTGCAACAATGTCATACATGATCTCAACGCACATAAAAATCTAACGGTAAGTCCACAAAATGAATTCTGCCATACCTTCTATTATTCATAAATCTTTAACTTGCCAAAGGCTTCCATACGTATTCATCGTACGTTTGTTTATTTCTCTACTCTTTTCTGTTCGTCATGAATACAAATCTACATGAAACTTCAGAGGGAAGAGAAAATAGGAACACCTGGCAAGGTGGTTCCTGCATCAGCAATGTAAATGTTGCCAGACAGAGTCATGTAGCAAATATCTAACTAGCGATGTCAATGCTGGATCCGAAATCCCAAATGTTCGTAAAGGGACAGTTTTCATAGCCACATTGTGTAGCCATTCTTTTTGCATAAGACCCTCCATAATTTCCGACCTGAAAAGTCCAGGTGATATTGCGTTCACTCTGATTTTGTGCACCCCCAACTCCACAGCCATAGTCTGGTTAAAATAATAAGATTCAGTATAGTTCCATCAAAGCCGTCACCCACACTACGATGTGCAGAGAACTACAGAACATAATCCTTAAGAAAATTCTCAAAACGAAATACAAATAGTGAAACTTATGAGAGAAAAAGAAAACAACGAGAGAATAAGCAAAGGTAGTGCCAGTGCTATGACAAAGTTGAGGATAAAATCTTATATTTCATTTATAGGCCAAAAGTAACAAACATAGAATGCCTTTAACTTACGCGGTTAATACGATTTTCCCTATGAGCATGTTAGAGATAATACCTTGTTTAAGGTGTTTACGCCAGCCTTTGAACAATTGTATGCTGTAGCTCCAGGCAAATATCCACCATTAATACCAGCAACGGAAGATATCTTGACGATGATCCCCCCTGATCAGCATCTCGCATGCGTATAGCAACAAACTTTGACACCAACCAGGAACCCGTTAAATTTGTCCTGAAAACATTATTCCATTCCTCCTCAGACAATTACAATGCAGACTTCACATTACCTAAGAAACACAGATAGTAGTAAGCATGTATGATACACCAATACTGAAATATACGCTCATAGAAAATTGAGACTTGTACTACTAATGAAAAGAACATCATATTTAACTTTCACAAAATGGTACTCGTCAATCAAAAACTTAGACCTTAAAATCTATATTTACGGAATAACTTTTCCGTGTAACTGACCTTAACAAAAGAGTGTCATTGGCTTGGAAATTTTATACGTACAAAGAGTATAAAATATCTATCATGTCTTGCAATAGCAAGGTCCAACAACGAACTATTCTGACTAGCTGATAATCCATACATAATAACTGAAAATGTGTGTAATTGTAGTTGGCTTATAATGAGGATAGGGACTGAGTGTAGTCCAGTCCGAATCCGATAAAGTCCCATCCCCACCCTCTAGAGGTAGCGTAGAGGGCACATGTTTGTATGTAATACTTGGGACACTCAATCAAACCCGAACGAACAAAGTGTTGAATTGAATCGTAGCAGTCTCTACTGGGGGTCGTGTTCAATTCAGTAGTCAGTATTGTCATTGGTAGGTTCATTTTAGTTCATGAACTAAAACAATCAAACAAGCAATTTGGATTGCCAAAATACAATTCTAAAGTGAAACTAACATACATAAAGCAATGATTGCTCGCACAACAGGGTTCCTATTGCATTCCATGTATCGTTTTGTTTACAAATTCGAGTTTCCGGGTTTTCCTTTCGAGTCCAAACTCTATCAATTTAGCATGGAATGAATTCTAAGAGTCTATATGCAGTTTAAATTTGATCGTTGCTTTCTCTAGAATAATTCAACCCCAAACGAGAAAGCAAATTCAAAACAAATAACATATAAAGGCAGGGAAGCTAACCAAACCAACCTCTAATACCGGCATTGTTAACAAGGGCATCGATGCGCCCAAACGCGTCCCAAGCCTTGTTCACAGACTTCTCAATAGCTGGGCCATCGGCGCTGACATCCAGCTCAACAGCCACGGCCCGCGGGCCTCCTCCAGGAATATTATCACCAGCAGCAGAAGAAGAAAAAGACGGAGCCGTGATGGAGAGCTGGTTGATTTGATCGCAGACGGACTGAAGGCGGTCGATGCGGCGAGCGGCGGCTACGATTCTGCATCCGGCTTTGGCCAAGTCTAAGCAAAAGTCGCGGCCGAGGCCAGAGGAAGCGCCGGTGACCATGACGACCTTACCGTGGAGGTGGCGCCACGGCTCCAGGTGGTCCGAAACTTGATGAGAATTCTCCATATTTGATAATCGACTCTCAACTATGAGCTCTGAATCATATAGATGTGAAGAAGGGGCCTGGCTTCTCTGCCTTCAGTTCCCATTCATTCTTTTATCTCTTTCTATTTTTTGCGATCATCGCTCGACATTTTATATCACTATTACATTTTATATTATTATTTTAATAAAAATATTAATATAAAATATTAACGTAGTTTAATCTTGTACAAAATAAAAGAAAATAATAGTGTAAGAGAGCTGAGAGTTGCAAGTGTCACTGCTAACTCATATCCACATGTGCATGCGTAGCATCGCATCCACATGTTTGTCAAGATATTTTTATTGAGAACAGTAACGCTTTGATGCATTGGACCAGCGAACTAGTACTAAACAATATGAGTTGATTTTCAAAACGACACTAAACACGTAAAACACAACCTAAACCTTCCAACAACCGTCTTAGGGATTTCCAATGCACATGACAAGTTAAAAATCATCATTCTCACAGATTTTAGTCATCTTCACATTTAAGTACATTCTTAATCATAGTCACCATATACTAGTTCACAATTAAGCATTTAAAACCATGTTTTGAATGTAGTAACATGCCTTAGAGAATTTGCTCAATTCCGTTCAAGATATGCACTCAATTTTTACTCAGATTTTCTAACTACACACCCTAATCTAGTCATATGTGAGAAGATTGATGTAAACATGAAAACGACACTCACATATATGTATCACAAAGAACGCAAATTCTGGAGTTAATAATCAAGTTTAGATATGATCTCATGAATGGAATGCTACTACTTAGACGCGAGAACCAGTGACACCATAAGCTCATACCAAGTTCAAACTCCACAAATTGAAATACACAACACTCAAGATAGAAGTCAAGGGTTGTAACGGGGCTTGGGGTATGTGGATAAAGAAGGGATATGGAAAACAAAGGTTCTTAAAGAAATAGTGAGCAAAGCATTTTAATCAACTTAGAATTCACTTTTGAATGAAAACTCAACTTTTGAACAAAAAGGGAGAATTTAGACAATTTACGCCCAGAATTGGTGTTTTGGAACCTTTCTTCAATCACTTATTCTTTTCTCTCTTTTTTTTCCTTTTTTTTTTTTTTTTTTTTTTTTTTTTTTTTTTCTTTTGAATCTCAAAACAAAAACACTTAAACATTCTCTCCCCCACACTTATTTTCTTTCATAATGTAACTCAAAAGGAATTCAATTAAGTCATGCTCACTATCTTTTAAGAACAAGGGTAAGGACGGTCATATTCTAGGTTAGGTGAAGATAAAGTGGGTAAACAAAGAACATGGGTTAACATGGCTCAACGGGGGTAAAACTTACAACATATACGAAATATGGGAAGCGAGGCTATTTGGCTATGGTGGCAACTACACAACTTCATCTTGATATATGTTATGCAAATCAATAACATGCTTTGAATGAAATGGGCATGAGTTCTAGCATTTGGAACTATATGATGAAACGCCTTCTAAGTAGTAACCAAGCAAAGAATAATGAGATCATGCAACGATTTTAGAAAACAAGAAATCACAGATTATACTCTCCAAAGAACGTTATAGGCTCAAGTCTCTCAGGGTTGTAGCATTTGTTTGAGTTCCTTCCTTCAGGCATGTTACAAAAACTAAATTTTCTTTTATGATTGCATGTGAAGTTATACATTATAACCATAACCAAGCATATACCAAGAGTAAATCAAACTTTTCTCTATGTTAATAACTCTTTTTAACAGTCATGCAATTACAAACCAAATCCTTATCATTGTGTTGGAAGGTATCCTAAGACACAAACACACACACAAAAACAACTTTAAAACAACTCTTTTTGGGTTTTTCAAAACAATTTTTCAAATTTTTATGGGATTTTCGAATTTTTAAGACAAAACACACTAAAACAGTTTTAAAACAGTGAGAAACAACATGTGAAGTGATAGGTGATAAAATCCAACGAATTTGCATCAAATATACTTAGTTACCCCCCCACACTTAAATCAAACATTGTCCTCAATGTTTTAAGCATAGATTCACACAAAGCATAAGTAAATACACAAAAAGCACTTAAACATACTAAACATGGCATAATGTAATTAACAAAGAGAAGAGTTTAGAGACGCAAATCTGGTTATAGAGTGTAAATTCCATCTTCTCTTTGTTGATTGCATTGAGGCTTGATCTTGATGATTCCACAGGCTTACTCTCGAACTGGTTTCCGCCCATCGTTGATTTTCCTTTGTGCTACTTCTTGAACTGGGCAGCATGATGGTTCATTTGGTCTCCCCCGAAGGTCTGAGCTTACCCCTTTGGTCTGTTTCTTTGTTCAATCTTTCCAATTCGTATTGAAAAGGGTTGGAGGATAACTCAGCCTATGTTTGTCTCCACATGCTTCAATGTATCATTTTCACTTGCCTTACTCGCTCCCCTTTGCAGAAGTGGTCCCTTCTCCGGAAGTGTATCAACCGTTGAAGATGACTACTCGAGAGCAACGCTAGGTAAGCAATCAGGAATAGATTCCAGGCAGTTGGCTCCAGATCGGAAGACTGACTCCAAGTGCCGGCTGATTGCTTGTTTTACTTTGCCATGCGAGTAAGAACAAGGACAAAGAAAAAGACAGGGAAAGAGCATGATATGAGATACTTTTGCTTTTGACCTTGATGATATGAGATACCTTTGCTTTTGAAGAAGCGGTGAATGAATCAGCACATGTATTTGTTGTGCTGTTTCCTCCTGGGTCATATGTACTCCAGGCATCTGGTATCATCTTTGGGGAAGAAGAAAGAATTGAGTCTTTCGAAAGGCTTTGCTGGGAGTACGCCCTCAGAGGTGAGGGAGAGTTGGGCATTTTTCTTCAGGTTTGCCCTGCCATAAAAGACGAAGGTCGACATATATAGAGATAATATCAAGTGGTGGTACTTTTTACCTTTGTCGACAAACGTTTTGATCCCGCAAATCTGGCTTTTTGAAATAGTGGCGCCTCTTCGATCTCTGAACACGCCTCTTCGATTTCTGAACACACCTCTTCGATTTCTGAGCAGGCGCCCCTTCGCTTTCTGAACGACACGTGGTAGTGCAGATGCGGCTCCTTTTGACAAAGCTGCACGCGTCTTCTGAAAAGCAGAGAAAGCGTCGCCGAACTTTGCGCTTGTCGGCTAAAGATGTGTAGTTGCGGTGATGGCCTCCACGTGTTGTCTGAAAAGAAGAAATCTTTTGACAAAGTTGAACGCGCCTTCTGAAAAGCCGAGAAAGCGTCGCCGAACTTACGCCGGAAATTCCGGCTTTTTGAATTGGTGGACGCGTCGCCTTGGCTTTTTTTATTGAGCTATCGATCACCACAACAAACACACTCTGAAGAAAATCGACTCCGGCCCTTTGAAATTTAACTCCATCCCTTCTCTTTGAACACTTTTGAAAAATGGCAAACTCATCGAACCTTAGCTTGGAATTGAGCCTTAGCAGTGATACGGGCGCGCCGCGTCAAGGTAACGTATGGCGTCCTTCTTTCTTTTCTTCTAACGGTCCTCTTTCAGGTGAAGACTCTGTGATGCAGGACGCCACAACAGCTACAATAGTAGCTAGGAACCTCCTCACACCAAAAGATAGTAGGCTGCTGTCAGGACGGTCCGATGAGTTGGCCGTTCAAGAGTCCCTCGCACTTAGTGTTCAGTGTGCGAGTTCTGTGTCCAACATGGGCCAACGCCTGCTTGCCCGCTCCCGTCAGGTGGAATCATTGATGGCAGAGGTGGAAAGTCTCAAGCAGGAGATCCAGCAGCTGAAGTATGAGAATAGAAGTTTGCATGTGCTTGCAAATAACTATTCGTCGGGCATGAAGAGGAAGCTTGATGAGCTGCAAGAGTCTGAAGGTCGGATTCACAGTGACCGTCAAAGGTTTTCGTCTTTCCTCCAGAGGCACCTTTTTCCTGGCTCATCCAGCGCTTGGCCAAGTATTGAGGCCTGGAATGCTCTATCTTCGATGCCTCCTGCTCCGATGCCTTCTGCTCCTACGCCTTCCGCTCCGATGCCTTCTGTTCCTACGCCTTCCGCTCCGATGCCTTCTGTTCCTACGCCTTCCGCTTCAAGAGTAAAGCCACGTAGTGGGGCCTCAAGCAAACAACCTTTGTGAAGCACCATCTTTCTTTGTTTAGCAGTGCCTATCAATAAATCAAACATTTTCTCAATGTTACAATCATAGACTCACACAATTAATAAACAAACAAACAATAACAACTAAACAACCTAACAAGGCAGAAACGAAATAGCAACAAAGAGAAGAGTTTTTTTTTTTTTTTTTTTTTTTTTTTTTTTAATTTTTATCAAATTTTCGAAGTTTTATACCAAGACACTATAAAACACTCTAAAAACGCTTAAAACAGCAAGAAACAACATTCTAAGTGATAGGTGAATAAATCCCACGAAATTCATGCAAATACAAATTGTTTACCCCCCCACACTTAAATCAAACTTTGTCCTCAATGTTTTAAGCAGAAAGTCACAACAGAGCAAGCAAATAAACAAATACGAGAAAGAAAGCAAAGTAAAGGCAGTAAAGAAAAAGAAAGGAATAAAAATAAGTCTCTTAAAGGGGTTTCCAAGTTCTTCTCTATTCGGATGCATGGGTTGCCTCCCACGAAGCGCTTTCTTTTACGTCTTGCAGCCGGACGGTACCTCCGTTTAAGCTTGACTAGGTTCCACGGCATGGAGGGGTACCTCCTCCACGACATGCTCCTCAAACATCTCGTAATAGGGCTTCAATCGATGCCCATTCACTTTGAATTCTTGCTGCGTCCTTAAACTTTTGATTTGCACTGCACCATGAGGGAAAACATTAGTAACAACAAACGGGCCAATCCATTTAGAACGCAACTTACCAGGAAACAAACGTAGGCGAGAGTTGAAAAGTAACACTTTCTGCCCAACTGTGAAGGTCTTGGTTCGAATCATTTTATCATGGAATGCTTTGGTCTTGGCTTTGTACATCCGGGCATTCTCATAGGCTTCATTCCGAATCTCCTCAAGTTCATTCAATTGGAGCTTCCTATGAACTCCCGCTGCATCTATGTCCATGTTGAAAATCTTCACGGCCCAATGTGCCTTGTGCTCTAACTCTACGGGCAAATGACATGGCTTACCATAGACGAGCCGAAAAGGTGACATCCCAATGGGTGTTTTGTATGCCGTACGATATGCCCACAGTGCATCATCTAAACGTAAGCTCCAATCCCTCCTTGTTGGTCCAACGGTCTTCTCCAAAATTTGTTTGATTTCTCGGTTAGACACCTCGGCTTGGCCATTTGTTTGAGGATGGTAAGGTGTGGAGACCTTATGGTTGACATGGTACTTTCTTAGCAACGCCTCAATGGTCCGATTGCAAAAGTGAGACCCTCCATCACTTATGATTACTCTCGGCATTCCAAACCTAGCAAAAATGTTAGTTTTCACAAAATCTGCAACCACCTTAGAATCGTTAGTACGGGTGGCTTTTGCTTCCACCCATTTAGAAACATAATCAACGGCTAGCAAGATATAAGTGAAACCATAAGATGGAGGAAAAGGGCCCATGAAATCAATGCCCCAAACATCAAAAATTTCAACATTAAAGACAGGGGTTTGCGGCATTTGGTCCTTGGTACCTATGTTACCCATTCGTTGGCAACGATCACAAGACATACAAAAGGTTCTAGCATCCCTAAATATAGTCGGCCAATAAAAACCACACTCTAGAACCTTGAGGGCAGTGCGTTGTGTGCCAAAATGACCACCACATGCATATGTGTGACAAAAGCTTAGAATTGAGTGAAATTCAGAATCATGCACACATCTACGTACAATTTGATCTGAGCAATACTTCCACAAATAAGGGTCATCCCAAACATAGAAACGTGCATCATTTTTAAGCTTATCACGTTGGTGCTTGTTTAGTTCATTTGGAATTTGTTTAGTCACCAAGTAATTCACTAAATCTGCATACCATGGTTCACTTACCTCAATGGATAGCAGCTGCTCATCGGGGAAAAGTTTCAGGGATAGGTACGGCATGTTCATGCTCCTCGTGGATCATTCGGCTTAAATGGTCAGCCACTACATTCTCGCTTCCTTTCTTATCCCGGATTTCAATATCAAATTCTTGAAGAAGAAGAATCCAACGGATAAGCCTCGGCTTTGCTTCCTTTTTCGTGAGCAAGTACCTCAAAGCTGCATGATCAGAATAAACGATTACTTTAGTACCAATTAAATATGAACGAAATTTATCTAAAGCAAAAACCACAGCTAGAAGTTCTTTTTCCGTCGTGGAGTAGTTCAATTGGGCATCATTGAGAGTCCCAGAGGCATAGTATATGACATGCGGCCGCTTGTCTCTTCTTTGTCCTAGAACAGCTCCTAATGCATAGTCGGATGCATCGCACATGAGCTCGAACGGAAGGCTCCAATCTGGAGGTACAATAATGGGGGCCGAGACTAGCTTCTCCTTGAGTTGGTTAAATGCCGAATTACACTCTTCATCAAACTTGAATGGCACATCTTTTTGAAGCAATCGGCAAAGAGGGTTGGACATCTTGGAGAAGTCCTTGATAAAACGCCTATAGAACCCTGCATGGCCAAGAAACGAACGTACCTCTCTAACCGAAGTAGGAGAGGGTAAGTGACGTACAAGGTCTATTTTCGATTTATCTACTTCAATTCCTTTTTCTGAAACAATATGTCCTAAAACTATACCTTGTTTCACCATAAAGTGACATTTCTCCCAATTCAAGACAAGGTTAGTTTCAACACATCGTTTCAAAATTAAGGTCAGATTATCCAAGCAATTATCAAATGAACTCCCAAATACACTGAAATCATCCATGAAAACCTCAATGATCTTTTCAACAAAATCGGAAAATATACTTACCATACACCTTTGGAAAGTGGCCGGTGCGTTGCATAAGCCAAATGGCATGCGACGATAGGCAAATGTTCCAAAGGGACATGTGAATGTGGTCTTCTCTTGATCATCCGGGGCTATCACAATTTGGTTATATCCAGAGTATCCATCAAGAAAACAGTAAAAAGCATGACCGGCTAACCTTTCGAGCATCTGGTCGATGAATGGCAAAGGAAAGTGATCTTTCCTAGTCATGGCATTTAGCTTCTGGTAATCGATACATACTCGCCATCCAGTCTGAATGCGTGTAGGCACGAGCTCATTCTCATCATTCTTGATAACAGTTACTCCGGACTTCTTGGGAACGACTTGAACTGGAGAGACCCAACGGCTATCGGAGATAGGGTAGATCACTCCGCAATCCAAAAGCTTGATTATTTCCTTCTTCACCACTTCCATCATTGGAGGGTTGAGACGGCGTTGAGCCTCTCGAGTTGGTTTAGCCCCCTCCTCAAGAAGTATACGGTGCATGCATGTGGTAGGGCTTATTCCTTTAATGTCGGCCAAAGTCCACCCTATGGCCATTTTGTGCTCTCGCAGCACCCTCACAAGCTTCTCCTCCTCCATTGCTGTGAGACTTGATGAAATGATGACGGGCAATGTTTCGCTTTCTCCCAAAAACACATACTTCAAATGGTCCGGCAACGGCTTAAGTTCAAGCGATGGTGCCTGAACAACAGAAGGTAGCATCTTAGTGGAAACTGAATTTGAAAGTGAGAGTGGAACCTTACCATATTGTTGTGGCAATGACTCAAGGGCTGCCACAACCTCAATTATTTCTTCACTAGAACCCATTGCAAAGAATTCCTCCTCCTTGCCGTGGCCTTGCATTGGCCCAAATCCTTCATTTTTGCGCTCTATGGCCTTAGTGATGGTTGTTTCCAGGGCGTCCTCGTTCAATTCTTCAAGGTATACCTGCGCCAAAGAATCGATAACATCAATGGAAAAACAAGAATGGTCATCAACGGGATATCTCATAGTTTCAGAAATATTAAAATCAATCACTTCCCCATCGAATTCCATTGTCAAGGTGCCTTTGTATACATCAATCTTCGTTCGGGCCGTCTTCATGAATGGCCTACCAAGGAGAATCGGCAAAGATGTAGAATTGGCTGAATCCTCCATGTCTAGGACGTAGAAATCAGCCGGAAAAATTAAATGGTTCACCTGCACAAGCACATCCTCCAAAACTCCTTTTGGATACGCGTTAGAACGATCAGCCAATTGTATAATTACACCATCTTGTTTTAATTCACCCAAATTCATAGATGCATAAATAGAATAAGGCATGACATTTATGGATGCACCTAAATCAAGCATGGCATGTTCAAAACGATTATGTCCAATTACACAAGGAATCGTGAAACTACCGGGGTCTTTGCACTTGGTAGGCAGTTTACGTTGCAAAACAGCGGACACATTCTCGCTTACCTTCACTACCTCTTTGTTTGCCCTTCTTCTCTTTGTATTGCATAGGTCCTTGAGGAATTTAGCATACTTTGGAACCTGTTTGATTGCATCGAGAAGCGGTATGTTCACTTGCACCTTCCGGAACGTTTCAAGAATGTCCTTCTCGCTTTCTTCCTTTTTTTCTTGCATGAACCTGCGAGGAAAAGGTACATTGGGCAGATTAGGACGTGAAGTACATGAATTTGAACTTAAATTACCTGATTTGGCCGAGTTAGGGTGATCTGCCTCAGGTTGTGTCGTCTCTTCATCTACTTTCTGGGCAGATTTGGGATTGTTTGGCTCGGTCCCAACTTCTTTTCCACCCCTTAGGGTGATGGCCTTGGCGGATTCGAATCCTCCCTTTGGATTGACTGTGGTTGAGCTAGGAAGCTTTCCTTGCTCTCTAATCTGTCCAAGGAACTCAGAAATCTGCCCTATTTGTTTCTTCATATCCATCATCTCCTTCTCGTTATTTTCTATTCGGTTGTTTTGATTTTGCAACCCCTGCGAAATAGAGGTTAGTAATTGCATAGCTTGATTACTTTCCAAAGACGTACCTGAATGAGATGATGCCGAAGGTTGTTGGGATTGTTGGGGTGCATACGGCTTGGAATAAAAACCAGGGGGGTTTGGCCTAAATCCTCCTTGTTGGGCAGCTTGTTGTGGCTCCCTCCATTTGAAGTTTGGATGGTCCCTCCATCCGGCATTGTAAGTGTTCGAGTATGGGTTGTTTTGATTTTGTCCTTGGAAACCAATTGCATTGGCAGATTCCCACCCACCATTCTCGATTAGTTGAGGGCACTTGTCGGATGGATGCCCTTGAATTGAGCACACGCCACAAACTTGGTGTTCTTGTGCTTTTGGACCAATCACAACCTGAGAAACAAGAGAAGTAAGATTAGCAAGTTGTGATTGAATTTCAGAAATAGCACTCACCTCATTTACACTTTGTTGCCGTGGGGCTTCCCTTTGGCCCACTCCTTCATATTGTTGAGCGTTGAGCGCTCGGTTGGCTATGAGAATCTTGGCATCCCTTGGTGTTTTGTCCACCAATGCTCCTCCCGCTGATGCATCAACCATTTGACGTTCGATAGGAAGGAGGCCCTCATAGAAATATTGAAGGAGAAGTTCCTCCTTCATTTGATGTTGAGGACATGAAGCTACAAGGCCCTTGAAGCGCTCATAATAAGCCGGGAATGTCTCACCATGATTCTGTTGAATACCACTAATTTTCTTCCGTAGGAGAATCACTCTCGAAGTAGGGAAGAATTTCTCCAAGAAAGCACGCTTCATACTCTCCCACGAAGTCACAGTTCCCGGGGCTAGTTCGTAGAGCCAATCTTTGGCCTTGTCCATAAGTGAAAATGGAAAGGCCTTCATCTTCAATATACTCCCATCCACATTGACGGGGGTCATGCTCGAACAAACCACCTCGAACTCCTTCAAGTGTTTGTTGGGGTCTTCCATAGACAAGCCATGGAACTTCGGAATATGGTGTAACAAACTGGATTTGAGTTCAAATTCCTCAGTCTTCCCCTCTGCAGCCGTGGGGTATTGGATACAAAGAGGCAATGCATTATCCAAACCCGAGGCCGAAAGCTCCTTGATGGTTCTATTATCTGCTGCCATGGCTTGTTCTTCTTCAAAAATCTGATCCGTGGGCTTTTCTTCTACACCTTCTTCGTCTTCTTCAAGCCCAGGTTGTGGTGGAGGTTGTGGTGGGTCTTGTTGACTCCTCGTTCTCCTCAAAGTGCGTTCAAAATCACCGTCAAAGTCGGAGATGTTCTCTATAATAGGCCGAGAGCGACGAGTCATACACAGTACCTAAAAAACAAGGAAACAAACAAACTAAGAATCTAAAATAAGAATGCACGAAAAACAAAAAAAAAATATAAAAATAAAGACAAAGGATTAGCAAAGTTGCTAATCCCCGGCAACGGCGCCAAAATTTGATGCGAGATTTACTTGACACTCAAATTAAACCCTCGTTTGACAATTGTAGTAGAATGGATAAGTGAGGGATCGTTCTAGACCGGGGATTAGGAGGGCTTGCTAAAACCTTCTAAATTGACTTAAAAACATAAAAACTAAATTAAAATACTCTTAACAAGACTACTATGACTCAGAATGGCTTTGAAAAACTCAAATTGTCTAAAACAATCAAATTGACTCAAATAGAAGCTAGAACTTGATTTAGACGAATTTGCAAATGTTTATGACTCCAAAAGCTTAAAGTTACAAAAATAAAACAAATACGAATGATTAAAACTTAACAAAATAGAGGGGGGGAATTGTGTTTGGACGATATTAAATTAAAAAGACAGAATATAATTAAAGGCAAAATGTAAATATGAATGTGATGAAAATATGGATGATGGAATAGCCAAGGGGTTCTTCTCCACACATGTTACACTTGCAAACAAAATTGATTCTCAGTTGGTCTTTCGATAAGTTGTGAAACTCAATGCTCCAAGTTAATTAGATCCGCTTAGATTAACTTTCAGATTTCCCTAAATTCGTTGGATTGAATGGAATACGCATTACAACCAAATTATTCTTAATCAAAGTCCCTAACTATGGAATACGCATGATAGAGACATTTAACCAAGATCATTAAGTTCAACGGAAATCATAAACATCGACGAGGCATTCGTTACTATGGAATACGCATGAAACTTATGCCAAGAATTCGTTTAACGAGATTGTTTATAAGCAACCTCTACTACTTGTGAATATAAGTTCATAACGATTAGGTGAAATTCACTTATATTCTAGCGTCATATTTATGCATGAAAATTAAGCTTGCAATCTCAATGAACATACATAAATAAGTTATCAATCAAACAGTTAAACGAATTGAATCCACAACTTATGAAATTCCAACCAAATGTAATCAATTCAAAATGCAAATATAAACATAGTTTCGAATCACCCCCTAGCTAAAGGGGGGTTTAGTTCCTCATAACTTTGAAATCAAAGAAACACCTAAACATTCCAACAACTCAAACTTGAATTGTATGAACGTTTAAGCACTCTTTTCTTCCTCGTTGTTGTAGCACAAGGTCTAAGGTGAGCTTAAGGGCTTTAGGTGTATGTGGAATGGAGTAGGGAGTGGTTGGAGATGGAAGAATGAAGAGAAAATATGCAGAAAATGAAATGGGACTCACGGCAATGGAATGGTATTTGTGTTGTGTGAAGTGTTGTGAATGGAAATATATGAGATATGAATTGAATGGGTGCAAGGGTATTTATAGGAGTAGTGGAGGGAACATATGGTTGTTTGTTTAAGATGCAAGTGGCTAATTAATGATGGAAAAGTATGTGATTTAAAGGATGCAAAGTGAATGAATCATGAATCATTGTGGATGAAAGGTGGAAGTGCATGTGAGATGTTTGGAAAGGAATAAAGAATGAATGGTGGAAATGTGAGTGAATGATGTGCATGTGTGAGAATGCATGTGAGTTAAAGAGGGAGAATGTGGTGAAATGATGAAGTAGGAAGGTGGAAATGCATGTGAGATGTTTGGAAAGGAATAAAGAATGAATGGTGGAAATGTGAGTGAATGATGTGCATGTGTGAGAATGCATGTGAGTTAAAGAGGGAGAATGTGGTGAAATGATGAAGTAGGAAGGTGGAAATGCATGTGAGATGTTTGGAAAGGAATAAAGAATGAATGGTGGAAATGTGAGTGAATGATGTGCATGTGTGAGAATGCATGTGGAATTAAGAGGAGTATGGAAGTGAAATAAATGAATGATATGTTAAGTGATAAGTGAATGATATGTGGTGAGTGATAAGTGAATGGTTTGATAAGTGATCAATGAATTAGTTTAAAGGGCTAGGGTTTAAGTACATAGAATGGGCCTAAAATAGGTTGGTTTGTATGGCATAATGTGTTTGATTGGGCTAGAGCCATTGTTTTGTGTCTTCAAGTGCATACAAGGCCTTCAAATTCGTCCATTCTCTTGGCTCCATGGATAAGCTATCCAATCCATGCCCAAAAATACTCCAAATGGCCTCAAAATGCACTTTCTTGCTCCCTAGGCCCTTAGAACCTGAAAACACACAAAAGAAGCATAAAGGACTAAAATAACGAGAGAAACATAACGTAAATGCACGAGAACAAGCCATTTAAGTCGCATGAATATGCTCCTATCAAAATCCAACGGCTAAAATGATTTAAAATTTTTATTTAACTCAAAATTCACCCAAAAACTCCATAAATACCTATATATTTGTTCAAACATCCACACAAAATCACTTTGTTCTTACAATTCTTTCAAATTTTCTTTCTACCATCTTCCAAAACCATTTCTATTAATCATGGTTTATTAATGATCCGATTTAGTGATTTTTCCATAGTGATTCATGAGTTTCATATGTCGATTTAGTGATTTTTCAATATTTATCAGAATTAAAATATTTATTGGTTAAAATGTTCTTAAAATTAATTTAGGATAGTCTACATATTTTTTTTTAAAGTTAATTTTAAAAAATAATTAGCTTAAATTCATTCTTTAATAATCTGGGACTAAAATTTTAGGCTAAAAATGTTGGAGCAGAAAAGTTGTTTCTGGGTTAAAACCTAAATTTTATAGGCTAAAAATCTTAGGTTTTACTCCAAGGGTTAGAGATGGTCTAAAAGTCAAAATTTGCTTCACTTTTCCCCCTGAAACTCGATTGTGACCCCATTTTTCCTCTTGAAACTTGAAATACGTCTCTGTAAAACCCAAAATTCCTCCACATTGCCTTAGATCTATTCATTTATTATGTGGGTTTGGTTTGGGTGCGCTAGGCTACTCAATTTCCTTTTTACTTTTTTCATCTCTTCAGTTCCCTTAAACTTTTTACTTTTGGATTGTTGAATGTTATTGCATAATGGACATTTCGAATTTATTGCACATGTATCATAATCTTATTGGGTGTTGCATCCCACATATGTTTCACGAGGCTACCTATCAGTTTAAGGGACAAGAGAGTCCACAAGTCAAAGTGTAACGAATTTTGAGTTTCAGATAGTAAAGTAATGACTTTTGAATTAAAAGGGGTAAAGTGATATCAAAATGAAGCTCCAGGGGGTATAGCTATAAATAAGCACTGTTTTTAATCAAAAGCACTCAAAAACCTTTATTTGATAGAAATGACACAAACTATAAGGATAAAAAAATTAATAAAAATTTAAAAAAGATTGGAGTTGACACGTAAACCAACCACGTGTGAGGTTGCGCTCTTTTTTTCACTCATCTCACCCCCTCCCAATCGTATGAGTGTTGTTTCTCTCTTAGTCACCCACCCACCTATCCCAGCCTTTATTCCATGTTTTCTTAGTTTTTGTTTTGTCTCATCCAAGCTTTCTCTCTTACGTCACTCTTTCTCTCTTTATCTCAATCATGTGCTCTTTCTAACCATTTAAAAAATACTAATATGTTATGAAATTGAGGTATGTGTGCAGTGGAACATAAAGTAAATAAGACACATTATTTATGAGGTTCAGCAAGTGTGCCTATGTCCTCGAGGCAGCAGTAGTACTTTCTTTCATTATTTGAAATAATAGGAGTACAATGATAACTCTCATTATTTTCTCTTCTCTCTCTAGCCCAACTCATTAGTAATTTCTCCTGCATATCTCTTCTTTCCTCTTCTCTTCTCTCTGTCTTTGATATTGAATTGTTTGTTTACAATGAACAAATGAACCTCCTTTATAGAGTTTTTATCCGATAGAATAATGTAGCAACACTATTCACTTTACAAAATTTCTTCAAATGAATAATGCATAAATAGTAATCTATCTGATTTTTTTTAAGATAAATAGTAAAGAACTATTCACGTGGGGCCATCCACATATTACATTACAACACTTTCCCTTGGATGACCAAATGTCAATTTTGGTTGCCTCGTTAAAACCTTGATCTGTTTTGGATGCTCCCCCTGATTTCGGATTCTTCAATCTAACTGATTACTAAGTTAATGTAATATGATATCATGCATGATAGTTGAAGTGTTTGCTTCTGAAAGTGGATCACATGCGCTCCAAATTCTAATGGGCCACAAGTATTAGCCAAACACATTCATAACTAGCTTCATGCAGATATGTATTCTTGAGAGATATAAAGATGTAGCAATGAATCCTCATTTCCTTGATCGTTGTAGAATCAATCTATTTACGTATGTAAATACAAATCTTTTATGAGGACGATTTGTATGCAAGCTAGAGAGATTTAGATTTTGCTTGCCTAATAAGACCATGGGTATTAGTGACTTCATTGGAATAAAATAAGCACATGTCTATTGTTTCTCGGAGATATCAATAGATAAACTTTACTTCATTCGAATACCCATATGTTGGTATTGTGCTTCACATGAAATGTTACATTTGATTCAATGTATTGTGCTAAATACAATAAGGCACATATTTCACTAAGATATGGCACTTCTGGACCAAATATCAATTCATCATTTCCCTCACGGGGACGAATGATCTTTCTCAATGTCCAAAATATTGGTTAATCATTTGAGTATTCAACTCATGATCTTTAATCCATATGGTTCTTTAATACCATGAATATTTTGATGGATAAGAATCGTGTTGGGATATTGTTCGATTTGCAGCTCAAGACAAGATCCTTTCAACACTTTACAAATTTTCTAGACTCTTCAGGAGTCCCAATCTAATATCAACTCTTCCAAGAGATTTAGTATGTTGCAATAATATCATAACGATAGTACTTACTAATGCAATTTATACCTTTCATTGGTATTGAGTACATAATTGATGCTTTACCCTTCCAGGGTTTATTTTAAGCAATTTGAATCCTTCAAGGATTTTCTACACTGCATGACACATTCTCCTTTGAAATTTATACAGAGCAATTTGCTTCTATTGGTACTTGAAGGATTTACTTATGAAGATTAGGGATGGCAACGGTTCGGTTTAGGGACAAAAAAGCTATATTCATCCCCATAACCACGAAAATTAACCATCAGGGATTATCCATAACCATACCCACTAGGTAACGGATTCCCCATCACTTAACAGTTATACATCCTTGTCAATACCAAAAATATATTTGTTCAACTGACACATTACAATATAATATATACTAATGTCATTATAATATAATAGTTACATTGATGATGTTTGCTTATGTTTGATCTCTCCCATAAGCACCATTGGATTCTCATTGGTTTTATTCAAAACTTTTGAACATTCTCACAAAATGCAACCTTTGTAATTCTCAAGGTAATGGGTTTGGTGAATATACATACATATATATATATATATATGTATTATTCGGGTTGGATTCGGGGATAAATACGAATCGGGAACCCCTATAACCATATCTGAAACCATAACCGAATAATATTTTTGGTTTTTCCCCATAACCGAATTTTCATCCCCAAATCCATTTCATTCGGCCGGTTATCCACGGTTATCGAGTTTCACGGTTTGAATTGCCATCCCTAATGGAGAGATGTTTTGGGCTGAAATGAACAAGTTCCACAATGAAAAATTATGTTCCAGGAGTGTATTACAATTTCAGGTTTCAACTAGGAACCTTGCGTCATACCATGTGAGTGTAGTTCCGTGTATTACAAATGCCCATATGTCACCTTCTGGGTTCAACACCATTTGGTCCATTTTTCCACGTTCTTACTAAATTGTAATGGAATTGCCTTTTTACATTTTGGCCAATAATTTTTCTTTTTGTCGACGAACAAAAGAACGTGGCTCAAAATCAACACAGCTCATTGATGAATTTAGTAGCTAATATAAAAACCAATATTAACATTGGTTATCATCAATTCGTGATCCCATAGTTCTGATGTGCATACGCATGCACAGTTATAAGCATTTCATTAATTTGGATATCCTTGCCTCTTTAGGGGCTTTACATTGTCTCTTCTAGGACAATCATCTCTTATTAGATGAATTGTTTTGAGAATTTGGATCACAACCACCTCTAGAGCGTTATAGAGCTTGGATTTTTTAATCTCCACTTCTAGGAGTTGGATCATTGGAACCTATACATTTATCATGCTTCAGGCATGAGACACGACTGTCATGCTTCGGCATGCAACAATTTAGTAATGCCAAGTCTATGGATTGTCTTATTGAGACTTAAACCCATGTGGCATCTTTGTAATTTGTAATTAAATAGTAACTTTTTAAAATTTGGATTACCTTTTTGTACATCATGTGAATGATATAAACTGATGAGACAGAATAATGGTTGAAATTGAACTTTGGTCTTCCATTCACTTAATCAGCCACTCATTTTCTCTCTTTGAACTTCTATGAGTTCATTGGTGATCCTTCAGTTTTATCCTTCTGCATAACAAAAGTGGAGCACAACCTTAGCCTTTGAATGGTCCATCAAAACATCATTTCTCAATGACTCATTCATGCTTGGCAGCTTCAATGTAAAGAGCCAACAACGTACCAACTATTCTGCGACATTGATGACTTGAAACCTGGCTCCAACAATAGTTGAAGATGACTATTTGAGGGCAATGCAAGGTAAGAAATCAAGCAAAGTTCCAAGAAATCAATTCCAAACATAAAGTTTGATTTCAAGTTCTGACTAATTGCATTATTTCTCCTTGTCTTGCAGGCAAGAGCAAGGGCAAAGGAAAAGACAAGGGAAAAAGTATGATATGAGATACTTTTGCTCTCGACCCAGATGATAGGAGATCTTTTTCTCTTGAAGAAAAAAAATAGAATGATTTGATGTTGATGTAAAACTTCTCATTCAAAAATATTTTCTTGCTGAGAAAATGAGTTTGGCATTTTGAGGGACTTGTTTGAAGATGTGCTCTTAAAAAGGGGGAAATGTGAGTATTTTGAGAGACATTGTTGAAGATGCATTCTCGGCAAGGAAGAAGAGTTAGACATTTTTGGAGCTCTACCTTATCATGAAGGAAGGAGGTCGACATATATAGGGATTTCCCAATAACAGGTAGTAATGCTGTTAGGACCATCTCCTTCATGCTTGTCGGCAATAGTGGTGTAGTTGGAACAATAAAATTCATGCAATTCAACTTTGCCAAAGATATTTTGACAGAGTTGTTCTTGGTATCTAGAAAGTTGAGATTGCATCTGAGAAGTGCCAATGAACTTTATTCAGGAAAATCTAGCTTTTGAAATCCGGATAGCGGTGTCTCTTTAATTTTTGAACAAATGGCTGTGTTGCTCCTCCTTTTATAGAGGCATTAATTGTATCCAAAAGCATGTTCGGAAATTGCCCACCTGTGAAAATTGCTTCTGTTGTATTTTTATGATTTCACTTTATCTGATCTCTTTTTCTTTCATCATTTCTAAAAATGGCTTGCCCATTTGATCCTTGTTTTGGTTTAAATGTTGTGGAAGATGCAAACGTGCATCTTCAGGACAATATATGGCACTTATCCTTCTTATCCTATAATGGTCCTCTTATGGTTGGAGACTCTATGATGAAGAATGATATAACTACTACAGTAGCTAATAACCTTCTCACTCTTAAAAACAAAAGAATACTTTAAAAAAGGTTTGATGAATTGGTTGTTCAAGACTCTTTGGCTTTCAGCACTCAGTGTGCAAGTTCTATATCCAACATGGGCCAACGTCTACTTGTTCAAACTCGCCAAGTTGAATCATTAATGGCTGAGGTGGCAAGCCTTTGACAAGAAATTAGAGGGTTCAAGCACGAGAATAGAGAGTTGCACATTTGCAAATAATTACTCAGTGTGCGAGTTCTGTATCCAACATAGGCCAACATCTACTTGCTCAAACTCGCCAAGTTGAATCACTAATGGCTGAGGTGGCAAGCCTTTGACAAGAAATTAGAGGGTTCAAGCACGAGAATAGAGAGTTGCACATTTGCAAATAATTACTTGACGAACATGAAGAGAAAGCTCGACCAACTACAGGAATCCGAAAGTCAAATTCAAAGTGACCTTCAAATGTTAGTGGCTTTATTTCGAAGGCATCCATTGCCTCCACCGTCTGGAGTTCTACCGAGTACAAAGGTTTCAGATGATCAACCTCCGGTGTCTCTTCGTTATGAAGTTTTGCCAAGTACTGAGGCTTCACATGATCAATCTCTAATGCCTCCCCCTTCTGGGGTTCTGCCAAGTACTGAAACTTCACATAAACAACCTTTGTGAAAGCTTTTTTTTATTTTTTTATTGTTGTAGTTGTAATTCATGTGTATGCATACGTATGTATAGAAAAACTTCATCTCTACGAGTTTTATACATTTCTGAAACTTCTGGTTCAGTTTGTTGGATATAGGAAACTATGGAAACTTCTGGTTCCATTAATATGAATCAATGAAGAAACGATGGAAACCTTCGGTTCCATGAATATGATTTAGTGAGTTTTTAAACAAAGGCTTTTTCTAATATCATCTGCTTTCACATGAATTCTCTGGCATTAAAAATTTATGAAAGTATCTCTTGTATCAGATGTTGATGGTAACGAAATCGAGTTTTGCTAAGTTTACCATTTTCTTATTCCCAAAAGGAAGAAATCCAGGTATGACGGAACTTGCGATAATTAACTCATACCATATAAACACATGTCTAAACAAAAGTGTTAGAACTTCGAGTTCTTAACATTATTTATATTTTGAACTTCAGGTCAAAACATTATACATATGTACTCGAAATTTATTCTCGAGATCGACATTATTAGACCTTTCAAATTCATATTTTTTGGAATTCATGCCCATACTTAATGGATTAAGGAACTTATGGCCCTCATTTACATGAATCAAGGAAATTATGGCCCTCATTTAATAGCCTATGGACTGAGGTGCTTATGGCCGTTACTTTAATTTAGTTGAGGAAACGCTACTTTCTCAATTGATTAAAAAACTTCAGGTTTTAATTTTAATCAAGGAACTTCGGGTCCGATCTTTTTATATGATGAAGACCAAGGAACTTCATATCCGATCTTATTATGTGATGGAACTTCAGGTCTAATCATTTTATATGATAAAGATCAAGAAACTTTAGGTTCTAATTTGATTAAGGAACTTCGAGTCCTGCATATACTCATCATAACAAAATGTAGTACAATAAATAAATTAAAGTAGAGGGTGGTAATTCTAGCCACTACAAATAAATTGCTTTAAATAAGTAATTATTGTGACAAGGGCTTTAATTTAGAACCATTCATATAAATATCAAAACTTAAAGATAATAATTGTTACTATAAGAAGGGTGATAGTGCCGTGCCATTCACCTATATAGTAACGAATGAGGGCGATTATTCCACACCAATCACATTAATAACAAGATTAATAATGATAAGAAAAAAGTAAATATTAACTTACTATGCTTCCATTTCTTCCTTTTTCGTCAACACCTTAGTACGTCCAATTTTTCTTCTCTTTTTCCTCAGATTCATAGCAGCATGATTTCCACCTTTTGAATTTTGAATAAATGAGACCTGGTGAGATTTTTGTACAAGCCTTAAGTCACTGACTTTTGTGTAAACCCGCACCACCTAACTTTGAATCAATTATTTTCTTTTCACATGTCATTCACTGCCAATAATAATAGTTATATAATCAGATGTATATTTACTTTAAGAAAATTAGTCATATAGAAGTATGAAGATAAAGTAAAAGGATCTTCTTATCTATGATATTCTAGCCGACAAAGGTGAGAGATAGGTAGTGCTTCACTGGATTTATGGCGTTGTGCTTTCCATTGACACAAGAGCTTTTCATGTTGATAATGTGTTGTAAAATTGAGGATATGTGTGCAGTGGAACATAAAGTAAATAAGACACAACATTTACGAGGTTCCTCAAGTGTGTCTATGTCCTCAAGACAACAGTAGTACTTTCTTTCATTATCTGATATAATAGGAGTACAATGATAACTCTCACTATTTTCTCTCTCTAGCCCAACTCACAGGTAATTTCTTTCAAACTCTCTTCTTTCCTCTTCTCTTCTCTCTTTCCTTGATATTGAATTTTCTGTTTACAATGAACAAATGAATAGTGTATAAATAGTAATCCATTTGATTTTTCTTTAGATGAATAGTAAAGGACTATTCATGTGGGCCATGCACATATTACATTACAACATAATAGAAAAATAGTCATATTTTAAAAATATTTATTGAGAAACAATTATTATTTTAAAAATATTTATTAAGAAATAATCACTATTTCAAATATTAATTTTTAAAAATAGTAGGTAATGAAGAAATACTTGTAGTACTAAGTGTTTTGTTTGTATATTACTATGTACTAAATATATGTTTCTGTGTATCAAATATTTATTGACTCATCAATTAATGACACTTAATTATATTGTAATCATTGTTTTGAAGAGTGTAGAATAGAGTTCTAAGGCCATCTGCGACATCCCACATCGCCCAAGGGAGTGATCCTTATATGTATATTCTCATCCCTACCTAGCACAAGGCCTTTTGGGAGCTCACTGGCTTCGGGTTACGTAGGAACTCCGAAGTTAAGCGAGTAGCGCGCGAGAGCAATCTCATGATGGGTGACCCACTGGGAAGTTGCTCGTGAGTTCCTAAAAACAAAACCGTGAGGGAATGGTAAACCCAAAGCAGACAATATCGTGCTACGAAACCCGAAGCCAGTAAGCTCCCCAAAGGCCTCATGCTAGGTAGAGATGGGAATATACATATAAGGATCACTCCCTTGGGCGATGTGGGATGTCACAATACAATATTGTGCTACGGTGGAGTCGGGCCTGGGAAGTGGTCCCCCCCCGGGCGGGGATGTGACAATTTGGTATCATAGCCTAACCCTGGCCGTGGTGTGCCGACGAGGACGTCGGGCCCCTAAGAGGGGTGGATTGTGACATCCCACATCGCCCAGGGGAGTGATCCTTATATGTATATTCCTATCCCTACCTAGCACGAGGCCTTTTGGGAGCTCACTGGCTTTGGGTTCCGTATGAACTCCAAAGTTAAGCGAGAAGGGGGCTAGAGCAATCCCATGATGGATGACCCGCTGGGAAGTTACTCGTGAGTTCCCATAAACAAAACCGTGAGGGAATGGTAAGCCCAAAGCGAACAATATCGTGCTACGGTGGTAGAGCGGGCCTAGGAAGTGATCCGCCTAGGGCCGGGATGTGACAATTTAAACTGACACATCCCGACCGAGATCAGGGCCTGCTGGCCGTCACGCTAGGTAGAGATGGGAATATACATATAAGGATCACTCCCCTGGGCGATGTGGGATCTTACAATCCACCCCCCTTAGGGGCTCAACGCCCTCGTCGACACACACACGACCAGGGTTAGGCTCTGATACCAAACTGACACACCCCGACCGAGATCAGGGCATGCTGGCCGTCACGCTAGGTAGAGATGAGAATATACATATAATGATCACTCCCTTGGACGATGTGGGATCTTACAATAATTGTCACAACCTGGCCCAGGGCGGATCACTTCCCGGGCCCGCTCCGCTACCGTACCACGATATTGCCCGTTTTGAGCTTACCATTACCTCACGGTTTTGTTTTTGGGAACTCATGAGCAACTTCCCAGTGGGTCACCCATCATGGGATTGCTCTAGCCCTCTTCTCGCTTAACTTCGGAGTTCCTACGGAACCCAAAGCCAGTGAACTCCCAAAAGGCCTCGTGCTAGGTAGGGATGGGAATATACATATAAGGATCACTCCCTTGGGCGATGTGGGATGTCACAATCCACCCCCCTTAGGGGCCCGACATCCTCGTCGGCACACCACGGCCAGGGTTAGGCTCTAATACCAAATTGTCACATCTCGGCCCGGGGGGGACCACTTCCCGGGCCCGACTCCACCATAGCACGATATTGTCCGCTTTGGGCTTACCATTCCCTCACGGTTTTGTTTTTGGGAACTCACGAGCAACTTGCTAATGGGTCACCCATCATGGGATTGCTCTAGCCCTCTTCTCGCTTAACTTCGGAGTTCCTACAGAACCCGAAGCCAGTGAGCTCCCAAAAGGCCTCATGCTAGGTAGAGATGGGAATATACATATAACGATCACTCCCCTGGGCGATGTGGGATGTCAAACTTTGGCCTTCCGCTGGAGACAGTTTTTTGTGACAGGGCTAAAACGATCCCTATGGCCTTTTGGCCCTTGGTTGGAGATGGAGGCAAATATGGCCCTGCATTGTTCATTAAAATATTAATATCTTGGAAGGCCAGAGGGCTAAAACAAGCCCTTTAACCACCCCTCGGAATATTAATATTTTAATGAACAGTGCAGGGCCATATTTACGTTCATCTCCAACCGAAGGCCAAAGGGCCATGGGGCTTGTTTTAGCCCTGTCACAAAAAACCATCTCCAACCGAGGGCCAAAAGGCCATAGGGCCAAACATAATTTATTATTTAAAAACTACAACTTAAATTCAAACATAATTTATGTTGTTAAATGTTTTTAAAAATGTTGTTTAAGTTTCTTGTTGTTAAATGTTATATTTTTATGTTGTTTAATGTTATTTAATGTTGTTTAATATTGTTTAATGTTATTTCATGTTACTTAATGTTATGCAATGTCACATCCCGGCCCGGGGTGGATCACTTCCCGGGCCCGCTCCACCACCGTAGCACGATATTGTCCGCTTTGGGCTTACCATTCCCTCACGGTTTTGTTTTTGGGAACTCACGAGCAACTTCCCAGTGGGTCACCCATCATGGGATTGCTCTAGCCCCCTTCTCGCTTAACTTTGGAGTTCCTACGGAACCCGAAGCCAGTGAGCTCCCAAAAGGCCTCGTGCTAGGTAGGGATGAGAATATACATTTAAGGATCACTCCCCTGGGCGATGTGGGATGTTACAATCCACCCCCCTTAGGGGCCCGACGTCCTCGTTGGCACACACGCGACCAAGGTTAGGCTCTGATACCAAATTGTCACATCCCGGCCCGGGGTGGATCACTTCCCGGGCCCGCTCCACCACCATAGCACGATATTGTTCGCTTTGGGCTTACCATTCCCTCACGGTTTTGTTTTTGGGAACTCAAGAGCAACTTCCCAGTGGGTCACCCATCATGGGATTATTCTAGCCTCCTTCTCGCTTAACTTCGGAGTTCCTACGGAACCCGAAGCCAGTGAGCTCCCAAAAGGCCTTGTGCTAGGGATGAGAATATACATTTAAGGATCACTCCCCTGGGCGATGTGGGATGTTACATGTAATGTTTAATGGTTTAGGAAGTTATAGGGGAAAAAAAGAATTTTTACAATTTAAAAAAAAATATATAAAAAAAATGTAAAAAAAAATAAAAAAAAATTGTTGTGTTTCTTTCAAGTGCAAATATAAGGATAGTATAATGGCACAAGTAAGGGTGTCCAACCACAGGGACTGATTAGACCTCTACAAATTACGTGAACCCTAACTAAACAATGGAACTCATAAATTGAGTTTGGATTTTGATTTGAGAAGTAATGTAACTTAAAATGCAAGAGAATGTAAATATGAATAATAGAATGATTCATAAATGATGGTTATGGAACTAGAGATACCGATTTCACCATTACAAGCCAATTCCATGAAAATTAAGTCAAAACGCATTCAACTCTCCAATCTGCGACTAGGGTTCGTTTTACTTATTTAATTTGATGTGTGGTTGTGATCAAGAACTCCTAATCTGCAACCTAGTTTTGATGTTCAACTTAGATTACTAAATAAGAATCCATTAAGAACAAGAAAACTTCAAAGAACCAAAGAAATCACATGGTAAGATGTATGCATGGCAGTTTCTTCATTCATTCATATGTCCACCAAGATTAAGCATGATGTCTACTATAACCTTGATCAAATAACTCATAAGCAGCCCTAATGGTGATCAAACATTAAGATTAAAAAACAAATTATACTATAAAATCAGTGAATGAAACAAGAACGCATATTGGTAATTTGAATACTTTAACTTAATAATGTAGATTAGGTTTGCAAGGCTACATCGAATTCCCCAGCTATGAACTTAATTACACAACATGATTACAAAATATATAAAAATCAAGAACAACAAGAGTGAAATTAAAATTCATAGAAGAAACCCCCTTGAAGCAATTTTGATGTTGAACTTCTCCAAGAACAATGCAGCTGCGTGGTTTCTTCAGTGGCAGCGGATAATGTAGGGAAATAGGGTTTTATTTCTGGAAGAAGGGCTAAAGAAAGATAAGGGAGAGAGCTCTGGGCGACCCCAAAGGGAAGCTTGTGTAAAAGTGGCTAAAACTCTTAGTTTTATAAGGTTAAAGAGGCTGTTACAGATTGCCAATACATCTCAGTAATTAGGCATTTAATTCCCATGTTTTTTTTTTTTTTTTTTTTTCTGTTATTGGTCTTATAAAAAGTCATATTCATCACCATATTCAGTTTCCACTTTTAATTCTTTGTCTACATTAGCATTCTTATTCAATTCTCCACTTTTAGCACCATTTTGCCTTATTTGTCCTCAACTAAGCTCCAAAATACGATTAGCTGCACACTAACACAAAAGAGGGTAAAATGCAACTAGTTTAACTGAAAAATAACACAAAGGGACTAGGAATGGATGGTATAAATGTATCAAACACATGAATTATCAAATACCCCTAAACCTGGTTTTTGCTACTCCTTGAGCAAAACTAAAATTGAAAACAAACAAAACAAAGAAAAATCTAACTAGACCACTTTCACTGGCTAAACGATTGCACTGAGCATGTGAAACAAGCCTTTAAACCTCCAGGTGTCCCTAGTAGGAGGAGTTGTGTCTTCTGAGGGTTTACAGCGATGACGCCCACAAATATCTACAGACTCTGCAAACAAATTGGTTAAAGCATACTTGAAACAAACTAATAAGAACCAATGAATGCTTAGTCATACCATCAAACAAAACACTGTCACTTCAAAGAATCATATCATGTGTGTAGTGTAAAAGTATTGCTTCATGACTTATTGATGCGAGATTTTATACGCACACAAATTAAACCCTCTTTTTATCAATTGTAGTATAGGTGCAAGTAGGGATCGTTCTGGACCGGGGATTAGGAGGGATTGTTAATCACTTGGATTTGACTTAAAAACGTAAAAACATAATATAAAACACTAAACTAGACTCAAAGAATGTAAAACTAAACTTTAAAACACTAAAACAAATCAAAAGACTCAAAATGCTTTTAAAAACACAAACTAAAATGCTATACTAAACTCGAAGAATTCAAAACTAAAAATAAGAAAGATTAAGACTAAGACTTAAACGAAATATGGGGGGATTGATTTTGGACGAATTTAAACTAAAATGGATAGATTGTAAAGAAAACAAATTGTAAATATGAAATTGACGGAAATGAATGGATGGTATGGCTAGCTAAGGGGTTCATCTCCATACATGTTACACTTGCATAATAAAATGATTTCCAATTGCACTTCAATAAACCATGAATTCTCAACACCCCGGGTTAATTAGGTCCGCTTAAATTAACCGTCAAGTTTTCCTTAAGTTAATGAATTGGATGATTGCATACGACAACCCAAAGCATTCCTCACAAGTTCCCTACATGAATTGCATAATAGAGAAACAAGCAAGAATCATTAAGCATCATGAAAACTATAAGTGTTGACGAGGCATTCGTTACTATGATTGCATGAAACTTATGCCAAGAATTCGTTTAACGCGATTGTTTATAAGCAACCTCCACTACTTGTGAATATAAGTTCATAACGATTAGGTGAAACTCACTTATATTCTAGCGTCATATTCATGCATGAAAATTAAGCGCGCATTCTTAATAAACATACATAAATAAGTTATCAATCAAACGGTTAAATAAATTGAATCCACAACTTATGAAACGCAATTAGAAGTAATCAAATCAAAATGCAAGCATAAACATATATTTCGAATCCCCCCCTAGCTAAAGGGGGGGTTTAGTTCCTCATACAAAACAAAGAGAATTGAAATTAAACATTGAAATCAAAGAAACGCCTAAACATTCCAACAACTCAAACTTGAATTGTACGAACGTTTAGGCCCTCTTCTCTTCCTCTTTATTGTAGCATAAGGTCTAGGGATAATTGGTTTGGGGGATGGAAGTGTGGAATGGAAAAGGAGTGGTGGAGAAGTGGAAGGGGAATGGAAAAATGGTTGGTGTTTGGATTAGTAGGGAGGGGGGACTCACGGCTAAGGAAAGAATGGAAGTGTTTGAGGGGTGTTGTGTTGTGAATGAGATGTTTTGAATGATGGGAATGCAAGGGTATTTATAGGAGGAGTGGAGATGTATATGGCTATTTGTTTAAGGTGTTTGTGTGGAGGAATGATGGAGAATTGCATGTGGAATGGCTGCAATGATGAAGAATGAAAGCTGGAAAATAAAAGGGAAAGCTGGAAATCTGAAAATGCAAATGGGAATCCTGAAATGCAAAGGTGGCCACGGTTTTGAGTGTGTTTTGTGTTGGAAATGCATGTGAATGCATGTGAATGTTGTTTGTGTGAAGTGTGTGTGGGTTAAAGAGTGAATGGTGGTGTAATGATGAAGTGTGATGGCTGAAAATGTCAAGGGAAATGCATGTGATTGCAAGGCAAAGAATTTCATGATGCATGTGTGTTGGTGTGTTGTGTGATTTGTTTTGTGGTTAATGGGAATGTGGTTGAATGATTAAATGGACATGTGGGGTGTAATTGCAAAGGGAATGCAAAGTGAATGAATCATGAATCATTGTGGATGAAAGGTGGAAGTGCATGTGTTGATGACTAGGTTAGTGGGTGGAAATCTGAAAATGGCATAAAGGAATGGGAGCTCACGGTTTGGCTAGTGTTTGAATGTGTAAAATGTGTGTGAATGCATGTGAAGATGCAATAAATAATGCATGTAGGGTTAGGAAATAAAATCATAACTTAAAGGGGGATGATTAAAGGGTGTTGAAAGGTTTGAAATGCATGTGTTGAATTGGTGGTTGAATGATGAAAGAATAAGTGAATGATTATGATAAGTGATAAGTGAATGATTATGATAAGTGTATGATATGTTAAGTGATAAATGAATGATATGTTAAGTGATAAATGAATGATATGTGGTGAGTGATAAGTGAATGGAAGTGATAAGTGAATGGTTTGATAATTGATAAATGAATGATATGCTAAGTGATAAATGAATGATATGTTAAGTGATAAATGAATGATATGTGGTGAGTGATAAGTGAATGGTTTGATAAGTGATAAATGAACTAGTTTAAAGGGCTAGGGTTTAAGTACATAGAATGGGCCTAAAATAGGTTGGTTTGTATGGCATAATGTGTTAAGCTCATGGCAAGGTGTTATGTGATTGGGTTAGGGCCATTGTTTTGTGTCTTCAAGTGCATACAAGGCCTTCAAATTCGTCCATCCTCTTGGCTCCATGGATAAGCTATCCAATCCATGCCCAAAAATGCTCCAAATGGCCTCAAAATGCACTTTCTTGCTCCCTAGGCCCTTAGAACCTGAAAACACACAAAAGAAGCATAAAGGACTAAAATAACGAGAGAAACATAACGTAAATGCACGAGAACAAGCCATTTAAGTCGCATGAATATGCTCCTATCAAATACCCCCACACTTAGCTTTTGCTAGTCCTCGAGCAAAACAGAATAAAAACAAATAAACAAAACGACACTAAACACGTAAAACACAACCTAAACCTTCCAACAACCGTCTTTAGGGATTTCCAATGCACATGACAAGTTAAAAATCATCATTCTCACAGATTTTAGTCATCTTCACACTTAAGTACATTCTTAATCATAGTCACCATATACTAGTTCACAATTAAGCATTTAAAACCATGTTTTGAATGTAGTAACATGCCTTAGAGAATTTGCTCAATTCCTTACAAGATATGCACTCGATTTTCACTCAGAATTTCTAACTACACACCCTAATCTAGTTATATGTGAGAAGATTGATGTAAACATGTAGACGAACACTCACATATGTTATAACAAGGAAAGCATTTTCTGGATTTACGATAATGACATGAATATGATCTCATGAATGGAATGCTACTACTTAGAATGAGAACCAGTGATTCCATAAGCTCATATCAATTTCAAACTCCACATTATTGAACACATAACGATCAAGATAGAAGTCAAAGGGGTGTAACGGGGCTAAAGGTGTTTGGCTAACAAAGAAGGTATATGGAAAACAAAGGTTCTTAAAGAAATAGCGAGCAAAGCATTTGAATTAACGTAGAATTCACTTTTGAATGAAAACTCAACTTTTGAACAACAAGGGGGAACAAGCTCTTTTTTCTTTCTTTTTTTCTTTTCTTTTCTGTTTTTCTTTTTCATATGTTTTTCACAATTTTTTTCTTTTCTTTTGACTCTCAAAACATACATAAACGCTTAAGAACAAAACATTCTCTCCCCCACACTTATTTTCTTTCATAATGTAACTAAAAAGGAATTCAATTAAGTCATGCTCACTATCTTTTAAGAACAAGGGTGGGGATTGTCCTAAACTAGGCTAGGTGAGGAAAATGTGGGTAAACAAAGAATAAAGGCTAAACAAGGCTCAACGGGTTAAAACTTACAACAATACGAAGTATGGGAAGTAAGGCTATTTGGCTATGGTGGTGGTCACTACACAACTTCTTCTTGAATATGTGTTATGCAAATCAATAACATGCTTTGAATGAAATGGGCATGAGTTCTAGCATTTGGAACTATATGATGAAACGCCTTCTAAGTAGTAACCAAGCAAAGAATAATGAGATCATGCAACGACTTTAGAAAACAAGAAATCACAGATTATACTCTCCAAAGAACGTTATAGGCTCAAGTCTCTCAGGGATGTAGCGTTATTATGAGTTCCTTCCTTCAAGCATGTTACAAAAACGAATTTTTCTTTTATGATTGCATGTGAAGTCATACATTATAACCATAACCAAGCATATACCAAGAGTAAATCAAACTTTTCTCTATGTTCATAACTCTTTTTAACAGTCATGCAATTAGAAACCAAATCCTTATCATTGTGTTGGAAGGTAACCTACGACACAAAAACAACTCAAAACACTCTTTTTAGGCTTTTCAAAACATTTTTTTCAAATTTTTATGTGTTTTTCGGAGTTATAAAACAAAACACGCTAAAACAGTTTAAAAACACCTTCAAAACATTTAAAACAGCAAGGAACAACACTTGAAGTTATGGGTGATAAAATTCAACGAATTTGCATCAACATACTTAGTTACCCCCCCACACTTAAATCAAACATTGTCCTCAATGTTTTAAGCATAGATTCACACAAAGCATAAGTAAATACACAAAAAGCACTTAAACATACTAAACATGGCAAAATGTAATTAACAAAGAGAAGAGTTTAGGGACGCAAATCTGGTTATGGAGTGTAAATTCCATCTTCTCCTTGGTAATTGCATTGAGGCTTTTGATCTTTGTGATTCCACAGGCTTACTCTTGAACTGGTTTCTGCCCATCGTTGATTTTCCTTTGTGCTACTTCTTGAACTGGGCAGCATGATGGTTCATTTGGTCTTCCCCGAAGGTCTGAGCTTACCCTTTTGGTCTGTTTCTTTGTTCAATCTTTCCAATTCGTATTGAAAAGGGTTGGAGGATAACTCAGCCTATGTTTGTCTCCACATGCTTCAATGTATCATTTTCACTTGCCTTATTCGCTCCCCTTTGCAGAAGTGGTCCCTTCTCCGGAAGTGTATCAACCGTTGAAGATGACTACTCGAGAGCAACGCTAGGTAAGCAATCAGGAATAGGTTCCAGGCAGTTGGCTCCAGATCGGAAGATTGACTCCAAGTGCCGGCTGATTGCTTCTTTTACTTTGCCATGCGAGTAAGAACAAGGACAAAGAAAAAGACAGGGAAAGAGCATGATATGAGATACCTTTGCTTTTGACCTTGATGATATGAGATACCTTTGCTTTGAAGAAGCGGTGAATGAATCAGCACATGCTTCAATCCGCCGTTTCCTCCTGGGTCATATGTACTCCAGGCATCTGGTATCATCTTTGGGGAAGAAGAAAGAATTGAGTATTTTGAAAGGCTTTGCTGGGAGTGCGCCCTCAGAGGTGAGGGAGAGTTGGGCATTTTCTTCAGGTTTGCCCTGCCATAAAAGACGAATGTCGACATATATAGAGATAATATCAAGTGGTGGTACTTTTTACCCTTGTCGGCAAACGTTTTGATCCCGCAATTCCGGCTTTTTGAAATAGTGGCGCCTCTTCGATCTTTGAATACGCCTCTTCGATTTCTGAACAGGCGCCCCTTCGATTTCTGAACGACGCCCCTACTCTTTCTGAACGACACGTGGTAATGCAGATGCGGCTCCTTTTGACAAAGCTGCACGCGTTTTCTGAAAAGCAGAGAAAGCGTCGCCGAACTTTGCGCTTGTCGGCTAAAGACGTGTAGTTGCGATGATGGCCTCCACGTGTTTTCAGCTTTGTTGAACGCGTCTTCTGAAAAGCCGAGAACGCGTCGCCTAAATTACGCCGAAAATTCCGGCTTTTTGAATTGGTGGACGCGTCGCCTTGGCTTCTTATAGAGCTATCGATCACCACAACAAACACACTCTGAAGAATTCCCATTCTTGAAAATAGACTCCGACCCTTTGAAAATTTACTCCATCAACCCCTATCTTTGAACACCTTTGAAAAAATGGCAAACTCATCGAACCTTAGCTTGGAATTGAGCCTTAGCAGTGATACGGGCGCGCCGCGTCAAGGTAACGTATGGTGCCCTTCTTTTTTATCTTCTAACGGTCCTCTTTCAGGTGAAGACTCTGTGATGCAGGACGCCACAACAGCTACAATAGTAGCTAAAAACCTCCTCACTCCAAAAGATAGTAGGCTGCTGTCAGGACGGTCCGATGAGTTGGCCGTTCAAGAGTCCCTCGCACTTAGTGTTCAGTGTGCGAGCTCTGTGTCCAACATGGGCCTACGCCTGCTTGCCCGCTCCCGTCAGGTGGAATCGTTGATGGCAGAGGTGGAAAGACTTAAGCAAGAGATCCAGCAGCTTAAGTACGAGAATAGAAGTTTGCATGTGCTTGCAAATAACTATTCGTCGGGGATGAAGAGAAAGCTTGATGAGCTGCAAGAATCTGAGGGTCGAATTCACAGTGACCGTCAAAGGCTTGCGTCTTATCTCCAGAGGCACCTTTTTCCTGGGTCATCCAGCGCTTGGCCAAGTATTGAGGCTTGGAATGCTCTAGCTCCGATGCCTCCCGCTCCGATGCCTTCCGCTTCGATGCCTCCCGCTTCTATGCCTCCCGCTTCTGCGCCTTCCGCTTCTGCGCCTCGTAGTGGGGCTTCACGCAAACAACCTTTGTGAAGCTCCACCCTTCTCCATGTTTAGTATCTTTTTTTTTTTTTTTTTTTTTTTTTTTTTTTTTTTTATTATTAACATAAATAAAATCAAACGGCATGGATTTGGTCCTTGAATGGAAGGTGATACTTGAAGTGAACCGGCATTGGTTTGAATTCTAATGTAGGTGCCTGATTCAAAAAAATTAGCAAGTTAGTATAAAATCTAATGGAATTTGGAAAAAAATACTTACTTGTTTTGTCCGACAAGAACTCAATGACAAACACCACTCCTTTGAAAGTTTCAGGGATATTGGACTTGGCCAGATTGCATGTGATGGTTATGACTTGTCCAATGTCATCAAATTCAACTTCTTTGGGCATTGTTGTCTCAAGTATATCCTCTTTGATGAATTCATGACATTCCCTACTTGTCACCTTTGGAAGGGCTTCCAAGATGTCTTTTTCACCTTCTTCTTCCTTGGAAGTCATGAATCTGCAAGGAATAGGGATACTTGTTGGAACGGGGTTAAAAATAATGAAATTTGGAACAACCATACCTGTATTAGATGGCATAGGAGCAATAGGTGCCTCCGGTAAAGGTGTTTCCACCCTTTCCGTGGGTTTGGTGTATTCCTCTTCCTTGTGATTTGATTTTGATGGTTGAGGGTCCGTTCCAACCTCCTTGTTACTTCTCAACATGATTTCCTTGGCAGTTTCAAATTCTCCCTTCTGATTTGCAATGGTTGAACTAGGGAGTTCGCCTTGGTCGCAAAATTGTCCTTCGAACTCCGCTATCTGCCCAATTTGCTTTTCCAGAGTAGTAAGTAATTGAAAAATCGTATCATTATCATTTGAATTACCTACATTACTTTGGGCAGGTTGTGGTGGCTGCATAGGCCTTGAATAGAACTCCTCATACGGCTGCCAATATCCTTCTTGTTGAGCCTCATTGTCTTGATTTTGTAAGCCCTGCACCAAACAAATTAATTCATCAAGCTTTTGGTTATAATTTATTGACGAACTTAAATTTGGTTGGGCATATTGAATATGAGGTTGTGGTGGCTGCCAATATCCTCCTTGTTGAGCATTTTGAGGTTCCCACCACATAGAGTTTGAATGATCACTCCAATCCGAATTGTAAGTATTGGAAAACACGTTATTCCTTGATTGAAGATTAAATATATCAACTCTTTGCATTTGGGACCTTTCCATGAGTTGTGACAAAAGAGAAGCATTATCAAGTGCCATCTTGTTCTTAACAAACAAAACACAAATAAAAAAAAAACTAAATCTAAAAGACAATACAGAAACAAACAATCCAAGGGATTAGCAAATTTTCTAATCCCCGGCAACGGCGCCAAAATTTGATGCGAGATTTTATACGCACACAAATTAAACCCTCTTTTTATCAATTGTAGTATAGGTGCAAGTAGGGATCGTTCTGGACCGGGGATTAGGAGGGATTGTTAATCACTTGGATTTGACTTAAAAACGTAAAAACATAATATAAAACACTAAACTAGACTCAAAGAATGTAAAACTAAACTTTAAAACACTAAAACAAATCAAAAGACTCAAAATGCTTTTAAAAACACAAACTAAAATGCTATACTAAACTCGAAGAATTCAAAACTAAAAATAAGAAAGATTAAGACTAAGACTTAAACGAAATATGGGGGGATTGATTTTGGACGAATTTAAACTAAAATGGATAGATTGTAAAGAAAACAAATTGTAAATATGAAATTGACGGAAATGAATGGATGGTATGGCTAGCTAAGGGGTTCATCTCCATACATGTTACACTTGCATAATAAAATGATTTCCAATTGCACTTCAATAAACCATGAATTCTCAACACCCCGGGTTAATTAGGTCCGCTTAAATTAACCGTCAAGTTTTCCTTAAGTTAATGAATTGGATGATTGCATACGACAACCCAAAGCATTCCTCACAAGTTCCCTACATGAATTGCATAATAGAGAAACAAGCAAGAATCATTAAGCATCATGAAAACTATAAGTGTTGACGAGGCATTCGTTACTATGATTGCATGAAACTTATGCCAAGAATTCGTTTAACGCGATTGTTTATAAGCAACCTCCACTACTTGTGAATATAAGTTCATAACGATTAGGTGAAACTCACTTATATTCTAGCGTCATATTCATGCATGAAAATTAAGCGCGCATTCTTAATAAACATACATAAATAAGTTATCAATCAAACGGTTAAATAAATTGAATCCACAACTTATGAAACGCAATTAGAAGTAATCAAATCAAAATGCAAGCATAAACATATATTTCGAATCCCCCCCTAGCTAAAGGGGGGGTTTAGTTCCTCATACAAAACAAAGAGAATTGAAATTAAACATTGAAATCAAAGAAACGCCTAAACATTCCAACAACTCAAACTTGAATTGTACGAACGTTTAGGCCCTCTTCTCTTCCTCTTTATTGTAGCATAAGGTCTAGGGATAATTGGTTTGGGGGATGGAAGTGTGGAATGGAAAAGGAGTGGTGGAGAAGTGGAAGGGGAATGGAAAAATGGTTGGTGTTTGGATTAGTAGGGAGGGGGGACTCACGGCTAAGGAAAGAATGGAAGTGTTTGAGGGGTGTTGTGTTGTGAATGAGATGTTTTGAATGATGGGAATGCAAGGGTATTTATAGGAGGAGTGGAGATGTATATGGCTATTTGTTTAAGGTGTTTGTGTGGAGGAATGATGGAGAATTGCATGTGGAATGGCTGCAATGATGAAGAATGAAAGCTGGAAAATAAAAGGGAAAGCTGGAAATCTGAAAATGCAAATGGGAATCCTGAAATGCAAAGGTGGCCACGGTTTTGAGTGTGTTTTGTGTTGGAAATGCATGTGAATGCATGTGAATGTTGTTTGTGTGAAGTGTGTGTGGGTTAAAGAGTGAATGGTGGTGTAATGATGAAGTGTGATGGCTGAAAATGTCAAGGGAAATGCATGTGATTGCAAGGCAAAGAATTTCATGATGCATGTGTGTTGGTGTGTTGTGTGATTTGTTTTGTGGTTAATGGGAATGTGGTTGAATGATTAAATGGACATGTGGGGTGTAATTGCAAAGGGAATGCAAAGTGAATGAATCATGAATCATTGTGGATGAAAGGTGGAAGTGCATGTGTTGATGACTAGGTTAGTGGGTGGAAATCTGAAAATGGCATAAAGGAATGGGAGCTCACGGTTTGGCTAGTGTTTGAATGTGTAAAATGTGTGTGAATGTATGTGAAGATGCAATAAATAATGCATGTAGGGTTAGGAAATAAAATCATAACTTAAAGGGGGATGATTAAAGGGTGTTGAAAGGTTTGAAATGCATGTGTTGAATTGGTGGTTGAATGATGAAAGAATAAGTGAATGATTATGATAAGTGATAAGTGAATGATTATGATAAGTGTATGATATGTTAAGTGATAAATGAATGATATGTTAAGTGATAAATGAATGATATGTGGTGAGTGATAAGTGAATGGAAGTGATAAGTGAATGGTTTGATAATTGATAAATGAATGATATGTTAAGTGATAAATGAATGATATGTGGTGAGTGATAAGTGAATGGTTTGATAAGTGATAAATGAACTAGTTTAAAGGGCTAGGGTTTAAGTACATAGAATGGGCCTAAAATAGGTTGGTTTGTATGGCATAATGTGTTAAGCTCATGGCAAGGTGTTATGTGATTGGGTTAGGGCCATTGTTTTGTGTCTTCAAGTGCATACAAGGCCTTCAAATTCGTCCATCCTCTTGGCTCCATGGATAAGCTATCCAATCCATGCCCAAAAATGCTCCAAATGGCCTCAAAATGCACTTTCTTGCTCCCTAGGCCCTTAGAACCTGAAAACACACAAAAGAAGCATAAAGGACTAAAATAACGAGAGAAACATAACGTAAATGCACGAGAACAAGCCATTTAAGTCGCATGAATATGCTCCTATCACTTATGACTTCAAAAGCACCATACTCAAATGCCAAGGATAGAATTTGCTTCAACTTTAATTCTCTTAGATTGTCACTCGAATTTTCACTTAGATCCTAAGGTTTAGTCTCTCATCAAATATATGTGAGTAAAGTTACGTAAAGGGAGTCATAATTCGCACATATGAAATATGAAATAACATCACAATTTTCTGAACAAATCTTATGAAAGGAATCAAATGCTAAGAATATGGATAGCACACATACTTACCAACACCCATGAATATATCCCCAAAGATCAGCCAGGTCTTTCACAAGGTTGTAATGTAAGGCTTAGGCTAGGGGTTACGAAAGAATGGATAGGAAATACTAAAGCTTGGAACATACCAAAGTGTCTTTGTTGTGAAACCAGCAAGCTCTCCTCTTGAATTGATCTTCGTTGTTTGTTCTTGGCATCCAGGACACACATGCGATAGTGAAGGATTTGGAAATTGCATATTCTTTATTCATTTTTTTTCTTTTCTTTTCTTTATTTTTTCAATCTTTATTTTTTCTTCTTGTTTTGCAATTCCGACACATGTTACCTTGGTACACACCACATTCTTGATCTAGAGCTCAATCTATCTTTGTCTTCATCACTTTGGTATTCCCCAAACTATAAGGTATGGTTGTAATGGACTAGGCTAAAAGTGTTTGGCTGCAACAAGGGTGAATGGAGCACACAAAGGGATAGGAATAAAGCCATTTGGTGGTTAAAACATGCATAGCCTAACATCGTCTCAATGAGTTCATTCAAAGGTGATAACAAGCACATGGTATCTACAACAGAGAATTATTCTTAGCATTCAATCAACAAGAAATAATGAGATCATTTAAGTGAATTTGAAAGAAGTAGATAGGAGTAGAAACACTTTAAACCCTCTCAAAAATGCAAATAGGCTCAAAATAACTCACTAGGGTAGTCTCCACTATTCTTCTTCTAGAATTTGAGCATGATACTTTAATCACCATAATTCAAGAGTAATAACTTTGTGAACTACAAAAATTATGATATGGAATTTTTCATGACAGCACCATAGTCAGATTGTATACTAGCCATCATATACATTCACATTAGTATGCAAAAACTTTAGCCAAAACTAAAAGCAAACAGAAAATTTCAATCCAACACCCCCAAACTTAAACTAAGCATTGTCCTTGATGTGTAAAAAAAAAGTATGAAATGCAGCAATGCAGGAAGGTAGAGTAAACATGGAATGAAATAAAACAAAAACTAAAAGATCTAAAATAAAAGGAAAGAACACAAACCCAGCTAGGTTGCCTCCTAGCAAGCGCTTTATTTAATGTCTAGGCGAGACATGGTACCATGATAGATGAACGCCTAAGGTGGCAGGAAGTCAAGGTACCTCTGAACCTTAGTAGGAAGAAGTGGTTTCTTTTGAGGGACTTTGAATATGGTGCGTTGAATTTCCACAAGGACTTGATTGTGATGGTGTTTTCGTCTCTCCATGCGAAGAAGCATATCCTCAAAAATTATTGAAGATGTGGCTGGAGCAATTATTTCAATGGATGAATGAAATTCGTTCAAGGCAGCAATCTCATCGTCTAGCTCCGAATTTTCTTTCTTATGGTGAATGGGCAGCAACGATTAGTCATCCAACTTCAATTTGTTTTTCTCTTGATAAGGTAGCAAATCATTTCCAAAAGACTCCAAAGATGGCACCTGTAAAGATGTAAAACAACAAGGAGAATCCAACATAACTTTCGGGAAAAATTCAAGTGAATTAGAAGATTGGGAAAGAGCTTCAAATTCAAGAACTTCTCTATGTATATCAGCACATCTAGATTCCAATGATTGTTCACCGTTCACATCTTGACCATCACCACATGGTTGTTCATTTAACGCTTGGACAATATGCCCCAATTGAATTTCCAACTTGGTAAGCTTAATGGAGTATTCTTGAATCATGCTACTCATTGATTGTTAATTGTGGAGCGCTTTGAGCAAGTAGATCCAAAGTGTCCTCCAATGAAGTGTCAAAGGGGGTCTGTTGTGGGGGAGGTGCAAATGTTTGATTTGGAGCTTCTATGTTGTTCCAAGAGTCATGATTAAGGTCTCTCCAAATAGGGCTATATGTGTTTGATAATGGATGTATTGGGCTTTGGTTGGATAAACTTACAAGGTGTGAATGCTCTCGGACAAATGTAGGAAATTCATCTCTCATTAGACATAATTGAAAGGATGACCAGTCTTGGCACATAATGGACATACACCATACGTCTTTTTGTACCACCTGAAATCAAAACAAACTAAAATGTAAATTAAAAATCTAAACTAAGAAAATAAAAACAGATAGGGTTTATAAAACAAGCAATTATAGGGGACATAAATCAATCCTCGGCAACAACACCAAAATTTTGTTGTGTTCCTTTCAAGTGCAAATATAAGGATAGTATAATGGCACAAGTAAATGTGTTGAACCATAGGGACTGATTAGACCTCGACAAATTACTAGCTTTACTTGAACCCTAACTAAACAATGAAGCTAACAAATTGAGTTTGGATTTTGATTTGAAAAGTAAAGTAACTTAAAATGCAAGAGAATGTAAATAGGAATAATAGAATGATTCAGAAACGATGGGAATGGAACTAGGGATACCGATTTCACCATTACAAGCCAATTCCATGAAATTAAGTCAAAATGTATTCAACTCTCCAATCTGCGACTAGGGTTCGTTTTACTTATTTATGATCATCCATTTGATGTGTGGTTGTGATCAAGTACTCCTAATCTGCAACCTAGTTGTGATGTTCAACTTAGATTACCAAATAAGAATCCATTAAGAACAAGAAAACTTCAAAGAACCAAAGAAATCACATGGCAGGATGTATGCATAGTAGTTTCTTCATTCATTCACATGTCCACCAAGATTAAGCATGATGTGTACTATAACCTTGATCAAATAATTCATAAGCAGCCCTAATGGTGATCAAACATTAAGATTAACAAAAAAATTATACTATAAAATTAGTGAATGAAACAAGAACACAGATTGGTAATTTGAATACTTTAACTTAATAATGTAGATTAGGTTTGCAAGGCTACATTGAATTCCCCAGCTATGAACTTAATTACATAACATGATTACAAAATATATAAAAATCAAGAACAACATGAGTGAAATTAAAGTTCATAGAAGAAACCCCCTTGAAACAATTCTAATGTTGAACTTCTTCAAGAACAATGCAGCTGTGTGGTTTCTTCGGTGGCAGCGAATGGTGAAGGGAAATTGGGTTTTATTTCTAGAAGAAAGGCTAAAGAAAAAGAAGGGAGAGAGCTCTAGGCGACCCCAAGGGAAAGCTTGAGTAAAAGTGGCTGAAACTCTTAGTTTTTTAAGGTTAAAGAGGCTGTTACAGATTGCCAATACATCTAGTAATTGGGCATTTAATTCCCACGTTTATTTATTTATTTATTTATTTATTTTTGGTTATTGGTCTTATAAAGAGCCATATTCATCACCATATTCAGTTTTCACTTTTAATTCTTTGTCTACATCGGCATCCTTATTCAATTGTCCACTTTTAGCACCAGTTTGTCTTATTTGTCCTCAACTGAGCTCCAAAAGATGATTAGCTGCAAACTAACACAAAAGAGGGTAAAATGCAACTAGTTTAACTCAAAAATAACACAAAGGGACTAGTAATGGATGGAATAAATGTATCAAATATATGAATTATCATAAATAAATAATGGCGAGCTGACATTAGCTGCTAGCCGTTGCAATTTGAATTTCAGCTCGGCCGGTTGGCCCTTTGGCCCTTTTTCGTCTAGTGGGGCCCATGAGCCTTTTGGCCTGGCCCTCGGTTGGAGACCGTTTTCGGGCTATTTTCGACCCACTAGTCCTCTAGACCCTTCGGTTGGAGATGGCCCAAGTATGGACCTTAAAGTCCATTAATGGAGGTTTTGCTTTTTTGTAAAAAAATTGAAGCTGGAAAAAAAATGAGTGAAGGGAGACAAGGAAGCGAGAGAGGAATGTGTGGCCCTCAATTTTTAAGGTATTCCACTACGAATTTTAATTCTTTGTGTGCAAGTAAATGCAGTAAAGTCATGATTTGAACCCATTTTATTTCCTTTTGATTCTCATTAATGATAAGGAAACGAGTTCTGAACCCCGAGTTGTGGAGTAATCAAGGCCTAAATTATGGTAGATTTTTGGGTGAAAAATGACATTGTAGCAAAAGCTAGTACAAGGGCATGGGCAAAGCCACATAGGCTCACAGTGGTCAACCGACCTTTGTGGGCTTCTTGTATTTTTTCATTAGGTTATATTATATTTCATAAAAATTTATTAATTATGCGCAATATGCTTGACCACCTCCAACTCTTGAGTTAAAACCTAAAATTTTTGACCCAAAAAATTTAAGTTTTAACCCAGAAACAGTTTTTTTGCTCCAACCCTTCTGGGTTAAATTTTTAGCCTGAAATTACTAAAGAACGAATTTAGGATAATTTTTTTCTTAAAGTAAGTTTTTTCAAAATAAAAATTATGTAGACTACTCTAATTTAATTTTATGAACATTTTAATCTAAACATATTTAGATTCCGATAAATATTGAAAAATCACTAAAGCGACACTATAAAACTCGTGGAACACTACGAAAGAATATGAAGCAAATGAACAATTTTTTTTCAATTATTTTAGCTGTTGGATTTAAATTTGGCCTATTATATTTTATTATTTTTATTTTTTACCTTTGGATTTGATTATATTAGATCTTAGCCATTGGATTCAATGAATTTATAAATATAAAACTAAAAAAAATACACATATATGGTGGGTTAGCCTACTAACTCGGGTGGAATCTTGGCCTCAATTTGGCCCAGAAATGAGTTTTGGGTTAAAATTCATATTTGGCCCAAGGGTTGGAGCAAGGTGGGATGGGTTTAGAACCTAAATTTGAGTTTTACTCTAAGGGTTAGAGTAGGTCCTATGACCACTAAAAATTCCTAAACCCTATTTTATATTTAGATTGTCCCCAATTTGCCCACTGTTTTTGGTGTGTCCAAGACAACAAGGTTCCCTCTTTTTAATTCTTCTTTGAATCACATGAATGATGTAATTAAGTAATCATTTAACTCTATCTTTGCAATTTTCTTTGGATAAAATACAATGAATTAGGTTATATCATTTTTTTTTTGTTTATATTTTCTTTAGTGGGGTGAGACTGTTTATTATTGAAGGAATTGTATTTTTATATGAGTTTTTGTTATTATAGTCTATCCTTATACTTATTTAAGATTGACCCTCTTTGAAATAATTTCTGGCTCTGCCACTGTGTTTATTTACAATGAATTTAGCTATGGTGTTGGTACCAAATAGCTACTTACAAACAAATATTTCAGCAACTTTTTAATAAGATTGTGATATAGTGATGGTGGCCCATATCACTTTTTAATAAAATGAACACATTTCGTTTTTAGCCTCACACACACATGTTTAATTTAGACCGATGTTTTTGTTTGATTTATTCAATTTGATGACAAAAATAATAAGGAGCGTGTAAGAGACTATAAGAAATGGGCGAAAACCATCTTCCTTCTGTGAGTTTTTAATTACTATAACGAATCTAAAATTTGCAAAAGAAAAGCAATTAGACTTGGCCCCAAACCAAACTGGCCCAAATTAGATTGGTTTGATTTTTTTAATGACTTTTGTTAAAATTAAATCGAATAAACTTTTAATTGTTTTTTGGATCGATTTTTTCTTTTAAACAAATGATATTATCTTCATTAAAGGATGGGGAAGTGGGATAATGTAATGACCCGAAATTTCTAATTCGGAAGTTAATTACTTAGATAGGCCCTAAATTCATTTTCTTAGCAAATTTCACTAAAAGATTAATCTCAGGTATTTTATTATGGCTGCATTTAACCTTCTTGTCAGACTACCTACATACCCTACTAAGGGATCAAGCCTTCATAGTTCACATTACGCTTTTAGAACAACATACTAAAATTTCATTTCGATCCAACGGTCGAATCTCTGCCAATCACAACATTTGAGTGGCGGTCGACGTTTTAATTTACTAGCTTGCAAATCCAAGTCGGGAAAATCTGTAAGGCGGATTCCCAATCCATAAGTTCCTAAGGTCCTCACATATTATATACTATAATGTCTCAAAGTTTGGTGACAATCCACCGGTTGAATGGTCGTCAATTACGAAAAATCGTACGGCGGTACAATTATCCAAAATTTTGAATATTCGAATCATCGCATCAAATTTCAATCGACAAACTTTGGATATGGGCTCAGGACATCAAGGATGTCCTGCTGATCAAAATCCATGTAAAAAGATTCTCCCCTACGCGCCACCACATGCGCCGCCGAGCATGGTGGTTTTCGGCGATCGGAAACCCACTTTTTCGTCTAACTCCAAATTCTACCAAAATTTACAGGAAGATAGAGCTCAACAAGAGGAACAAGTTTTATACCTACCATGAAGTCCAAAAGTGGATAGAAGAGGGTCAATTCCTCTAATAAAACTGGCGGGTGCCTAAAGCTTCCCGGTGTCGATTCGTCGCCCACGATGGTCCAACAGGGTCAAATTTGGTCGGGATTTACTCCTGGGATGATGGGCTACAAAAATCAAGTGGTGGCATTGGCCATCGCTTTGCCGATTCACCAGAAAAATGAAAAGGGTGGCCGAAGCACCATAGGATTTCATCGGTTTTTATGGCCTCACACCGCCACATATGGTGGCTAATCAAGGTGGTTCTTGGTTGGATTTTGTAGAAGGGAGTAAGAGCTTCAAGGTGGTGGTGGCGGCATTGAAAAACTCTACAGGAGTTGGCCGAAATTAGCGTAAGAAAATGGGATGTAACGGGAGTCAACTGGGTCGCAAATTGGGTTGGGGTTTTTGGGCATTTTGGGTCAGTTTTCCTCTTTTTGGAAACTTCCTAATTTTGGCTGTCTAATTATAGAGACTTACTACTAATAGTAAGTCCACGTGTCCAAAAGGTCGCACTACTTCCGAGGCTCGTAACTTCTCCGTTCTAACTCGGAATTGAGATTCGTTTGCACCTACACACTCGTAAGGTCGTCATCTATTCAAATATATCAAGAATTATGATAAAATATATGAGGATAAAATAAATCCTCGTAGAATTACGCTAACCAAATAGGGTATTTTTCATCATTCCCCACTTAACAAAAAATTATATGACATAATTAATTCTTAATCTAGAAGTGGGATTTCACATTTTCCCCATTCGAATTTCATAACCATAAATTGATCTATTTCTAATTTCCTCCACTTAAACAATAACATGAATATCCACATAATTTCTAAAATTTTCAAGGTATTACATTCGACCCCCATTAAAATAAATCTCATCCTCGAGATTTCTACCCTCGAAAAACGAAAAAGGAATTAGAGCTAATTCCACCATTCCATTTTTAGTGAATAAAATCATAACCTAAATCTACGATTTTATTCAAGCTCAAAATAAATAATTCAACAAATCAAGTATCATGATTCTCACACATATCTCAGATTTCCAGCCACATTAATTGGTGGAAAAATTTGAAAAATTCTAGCCACACATGTTGGCAAAATAAATATCACATCAAGCCATAATTCGCATTGGAAAAATAAATATCACAATCATTGGTAAACTACTTACCATCATTGGATATACACAGCCGCCACCATGATTCTTCCTTGAAATTTCTAGCCACAATCACTGGCGATATCAACCTTAGAAAATTTTGCCATTTTCATTCTTGACAAACAAATATCATAAATTCAAACCATAGGCCTCATCGGCCAAATAATTATCACAATACCAAGTCATAATCATTAGTGGCTAAGTGCATATCCCAATTTCAAGCCAAACCACTCAAATTGGCAAATCAAATATAAGAAATTCCCACCAAATTATTGGAATTTTAAATCACAATCACTAGTAAAATCACTTAACATTATTGGCTATATACAGCCGTTACCACGATTCACCTTCAGAATTCGTGTGCCAACATAATCCAACATGATGACCGGTCCCGCGGCCGATTACCCTTACTTCAATCTGACCACAACAGCACGAAGTAGGGTAATGAGAGTGTCCATTTATTCCTACTCCTCAGAACAAAGTACCCTCCCCATAGGATATGGTACAAGTTTGATTGTGTAGGCCTCCAGAGGTTTAGGGGATCGAAACTCAAGGCAGCACACGGTGCCCTTCTCTCCTAGTAACTCTTAATCTAGGAGTGTCCATTTCCAACGGCCATACCACATAAACTATCTCGCAGGAGTAGCACGACCATATAACACCCTCTGAAAGTTTTGGGGATCGAAACCCAGGGGAACGTCACAGTCCCTTTCACTCTCAGGTCATCAAAATCATATTATGAAATATGCAACCACAATGCGATCATAATTTCCACCAACTGAACTCCTTAATCACAATGGAGTCCCATTATATATATTACCACATGAATGCCAACTCATTCACCAACATTGTGAAATAATGCATTCACCGTGCATATCACATGAAAGCCACTTCATTCACAAAAATTTTGAGATAATGCATTCACAATGCACATGCAATTCACATAAGTGCCTTATGATGCATAAAATTGATGAAATATTGCAATATCACTGCAATCACATTTCACATCATCAAACACCATACTATATATAAATATATGTATATATATTCCCTATTTTACCAGTGCGAGATTCAAAACACATATATATCTGTTGACCCTAAAAATTACAAAGCCTACGTGGCGCGCAGGCCGAGTAACTAATAAGCTAACTACATCCTTTGGTTGAATGAGGGGCGTACCAACTCGTCTACCGAGCTCGGCCGAGGAGTAAAATTTGTTGATGTTGCGTTGAGCGCGTTGCTGACTTCTTTATCTTGCGACTGCGGCCGAGGAAGGAACAAATCTTGGCCTTTGGATTCTTGAGCTTGAAGACAAGGCTGCTAGTTCTACGAAGTTCAGAAATCGTCGTCGCCCGACTCGGTCACAATGATTATATTCGTAAGAGTATAAGCACGTCTAATCGACACCAGATTATACGGACACAAGTATTCAAATGTGATGTATGTCTTGATGGTGAATGTGGTTCGGCCGTTAGAATGCCGAACTCTAAAACTCATTTATGAGTATCCAATCATAAAATCACTCGGCGTCCAGTACGCCGAATGTCGTCACTCGTAACACCTTACTTCGCTAAGAAGACTAATAAGATGACCTCTGCCAAAAAGGATTCGAATGTCGTAACTCGTAACACCTCACTCGTAACTCGTAACACTTTCTTGACCGAGACTTGGATAGGTAACCAGTCGGCCTCGACGCAATGCTGTTTATCCAAACTGAAGGTGTTCGCCGATTGCCTTCATAGTGCTGTTTATCCAAACTGAAGGTGTGTCGACGGGAAGAAAGTAAAAAATCTCAAGATGTTTGAGAGGTTTTGCGCAGGGCAATTGTGTGTTGAATTGAAGGTCCCGAATTGTTGCACGATGTCTTGTATTTATAGCACCAACTCTTTCTTGAGATTGAATTAACCTCATATCTGGACTAGGACTCTTTGTTTTGTTCCAACTTTGCTTTGAACAACCCTACTCCCACTAGGACTTTGAACTCACCTCTTTTTAGGGCTTTATTCATTGTTGGTCGAGAATCCTAATTGCACTAGGACTTCCTCGACCCCTTTGCTTATCTGAACTACTCTTTCTTGTGATAGGACTTAACCATCCTTGCTGAATGGCCCGGAATCACCAGACAGCCCATAGTACTTTTGACACGGCTTTGGGCCGAGCACAAATCTATACTCGGCCTAACAATATTATTTTGGGTCCAAACATTGCCCCCTTGCTTCTGAGGTCGTCGACTGCCAACCTTCGGTCGAATCTTGACCTTGAAGAAGCAAAAACATCTTTTGCCTTTAGACTTAACAATTCTTCGATAACCATTACCATTCGCATTTATGGAATATGATTGCACGATCTTCGTTACTCCCGACGTACTGCCACGTGTTGATTCTTCGATAAAGCTAACAACTCTCAATCATGGCCCTCGAAAACATGCGCCCGTTGAAACGTCTCTTCCTCATTAATGCATTAAAACCACCGCTGCACGCAATCGTGTGTCTCAAATCCCTGAAAACCTCTCCTATCCTTGAAGATTCCTAAGATATCCGAAATGATTGGCCATTTCTCGGTTGATTTTCCCTCAAATTCAAAAATCTAGCACTTCCGAATACCAAATGTTTGATCTTCCTTCTAAAATGCCTATAAATACCCAAATTTCTTTCATTTGCATCCCACGTCTTCAGAAACTTTGAAACTTCCTTTCGCCATTCTTGCTTTCTCAAACCAGAAGATCTCAAGCTTATCTCTCACAAACCCCTTTTTAACCCCTTGCGAACCTTTGAATCCTTACTAATGACTTCCTTCATCTCAAAGTTCTCCGATGAGTGTAACAAATGCAAAGATTTCATCGATCGGAGCGCTATCAAAACGCTCCGCTTCGAGAGCGACCTAAACACCACTCATCAAATTCTGGGGCCACTTTTCAAAGATGCAGTGCCATCGTGCATCACCAACCTCCTCAAGGATCAATGCTTAACACCCTTGCTGCAAGGGTTTGACTGGTCGAAATGGTGTTTGGCACGGCCCCAAAGAGCTTAGCCCTCAACCATTGCAGCTTGGGCAGCCTAGGTCGAACAAATGGAAACATTCTTTGGCAAAAAATGGGAAGCTCTTGGCATTTACGATGCCATCAAGCTCTCGACCATGGAGATCACCATGGATAAAGAGCTGCTCATGGCGGCTCTGAGTTTGTGGTGTTTGGCCACCAACACCATGATCCTTCCTTTCGGCCTTCTCAGCCCTACTGTCCTTGATATTTCAGCTATCATTGGGACTTCCTCATCTGGCCTCCCAATAAATGCTGCCCTTTCCAGGTGCTCATCGAACCTCGACCTAAAAGCACTGTTTGACGATTGGGCCATCGAGACACTCAGCCGAGGAGGTCAGGAACCCTCGAAAGAAGAAGTTCAAAAATTGCATAAGAACTTTTTCAACTACAACACCCTCATCCTCTACTTTGTTGGCCATGCGGAGGCGAGCTTGAAGAAAGGTGAGCACAAAGCCTTCCTATTCTACTCAAGTTTATCTGTTGTACCAAGTCGAATAAGTGCTTGGTTGAGAACATCCCGGTAGCTTAAGCTTTGGCTAGTGGTCACTTCTTGGCGCTCAGTCCGGCCATCATCGCCAATCTCTTCCGTTGTTTGGCCGAAACTACCATCAACAAAATTGACCCACACCAGAACAGACCCCTCTGTTATTCCAAATCTGGCTGCAGGTTTATTTTTCCACACTTCGGCCTGAAGTCCCCGTTCTCCAACTTACCGCAGCGCTTGGTCCTCAATTGGCCTCTCGACCGGTGCCTCCTCACCCGGCCGATGAAGTCTTTAAACACTTCTTCGGCCTGGACGTTCTTTCTAACGACGAGTTCTTAGTATGTCGGCGTCAGGAATACCCTGCCTCGATCAGGCTTCCGAAGACGGCATGGGATGAGACTGAAGATGCTGATCTTCGTCAACACTGGGGGTCGTTTGTATTGACACGCGACTTTCCTCTCGGTTATGACGCCCGCCGAGCCAATTGGGAGGTCTATCATCCCCATTTCGTTGCCCGGTAGCTCGGCTACCTCCAAGGTTGCCCAGTACCGCTGCTCGCTTCTCGCTCCCTCTTAAGTCAAGGACGCCTTTTTGGTTCCTTCGAGAGGAAGTGTAAAACGACGGAACAAGAGTTTCAGGATAAGTGTAAAAAATTTCGACTCTGACTGACCGTTCCTGAATCCTTGCATATTGACACCTTTGGGGACTGGTGAGAAGAGTACACCTACGACTTCTTTGGTGTCCCGACCGAAGACGTGGTCAATAAAATCTTCGACGATCGACCCAAACAAGCTCCTGCAGCCCAATCCAAAGAAACGACCCAAGGTATATTATCGTTTCTCCCTTTGTACTTCAACTACTTGCTCAATGTTTCTGACTCGACTTCGCCCTCTCAGGTGGTCATGTGTTGAAGCGAGCGGACGTAGTCGCCGCAGCGGTGGCCAAGAAAAAATTGGTCCCTTCCTCGAAGAAGACTACAACTACCGGGCGAACCCCGCCGACCAAGCGGCCCTGTCAGGACGTTGACACGGAAGATGGCGCTCTTCGACCTTCGAAACGTGTCAAGAAATTGGCAAAAAAAGGGGAACGGGAGATTCACGTCATCTTCAGCCAAACCATAGGAGTGACCGCTCCTATCGTCTCTCCTCCCGTCCCGGTTGTCCAGGCCTCGACGGACCAACTGCCATTACTCTCTCATCACTCGGTCATACCGACGACTAGGGTTATGGCCGAACCGATTGCTGCTCCAGTTGTGGCTTCGAAGCCGGTCATTGCGCCTTCCTTGGAGGAGACGGCCGCACCCATTGAGGCATCCCCCATCCAGCGACCGACGATTATTCTGGAAGAGGTATGATTCCATTGCTAATGATCTTCGTTTGTCCGATTTTCAAGTCGTAACAGCTTTTTTATTTCAGGACAATAAAAGCGACAAGAGTGACAAAATCCCGCTGGAACGTCGCCCTCGACCTACCAACCTTTCTTCCGTCAATCCTCCCCTTGTGGTCGAGGCGACCGTCCAACCGGATCCTCTTATGGCCGATCGTGGGAAGAGACCCCTGGTTGAGCCTAAGGCGACGGCCGAAACGCCGCTCCATCCACAAGATGAAGACCTCAACATTCTTCCACAAGAAGTTACCTCAGCCTTTGTAAGGCTCACTCTCATTTCTCTATTAATTTTATTATGATGCATCTGAACTCAGGAAAATATTAAATGTCAGGTGCCCGAACGTTCATTTCACCGACAATTTTATGCGCCGTAAGGTGTTGTATATATTTCCTGGCCACCTTAGTGGCCATCAAATGTAGATAACCTCCATCGGTCGTGTGAATTGAGAAGCAGTCTTAGGCACTGGGCTCGGCCATTAAGTTCTCTAGGTTCAAGCAATGAACCAGAGCACATGGCCGAAGTTTCCTTTTGCTTACAAATTTTTCTTTTTGTCCAGCCTTCGTGGGAGGTCGAACTTGATGCTCTTCTTTAGAGCACCACTGGCGCGCCTGGTTCCTCTGCCGCCCCTGCCGGACCCGTGGAGGCCGTGGTCGAGGCCCAAGCTTTTGCTAGGCTACAAAAGCTTTTATCCCTCTCTGCCTCTCAGGTCCTCCAATGCAAGGGTCTTGACTACATTGGGGAGTGCCTGAATGACCTTGCAAATGGCGGTTTCCTGAGCACGGAGAATATCGCCTATCTGATTGACCTTCTGGAGCGGACTCGGCAACACTTTACCATTTTCGAACAAGCTTTAAGGGCCGAGGATGACCTGAAGGCGGCTAAGATTGTGCACGAAGCCAGTCGGGCAGAGGTGGAGGCGATAGAAGCGAAGAAGGCACAGCTGACCGAGTTTGACCGTCAGATTTCTGAACTTCAACGCCAAATTGCTGAGCTTCAACAGCAAAGGTCAGTCGCTGCTTCAGAGCTTGAGAGGGACTTTGAGGCGAATAAGGCTCGGCTTACGACCTTTGCTGTCGGCGTAAAACGCATCCAGCAACTGCAACTTAATAAGAAGACGAGGCAGGCTGAGATGATTTTGAGCAAAGTAAGGTGGCTAGAGTTGAAGGCTACTCTCAAGACTTTCCTCTTTTCGACCCCTTAGAATTTTTAGGAGCCTTTTGAATGTATCTATTGGTCCTTTTTATGAATTTAATACAATGATATTCATTCCTGCATTTCCCACATAATTGGATAATACTTCTTTAAAAATTTCCCATTGATCGGTAATTTGTGAATTAAACTGGTCCGGTCTCTCAGATGATATGCCGCCTTGCTGAGAACTTTGTGGACGATGAATGGTCCTTCCCAATTCGGCGACTATTTGCCGAACTTGGGGTCTTTAATCCCTACAGGCAACACAGTTTGCCAAACCAATTCTCCCTCGCTGAACGTTTTTTGTCTGACGCGTTGATTATAAGCTTGTTCGACAATTTTCTTCTGTGCTACCAAGAATTTCTTCTAAGTCTTCTAACTCTTGTCGCATGGCTTGACTGTATTCGGCACTAAACAAAGTACTTGCTCGATCACTCATAATGAGTTTATGCTTAACTCGACTGGTAACATAGCGTCGTGTCCGTAAGTTAACGCGTAAGGAGTTGTCCTGGTGGCAGATTGGGGTGAAGTTCAGTAGGCCCATAATGCTTCATGTAACTTTAAATGCCACATCCCAGGCCTCTCTCTTACCATTTTTTCAAGAATGCCGATTAATACCTTATTGCTTGCTTCGGCCTGCCCGTTCGCTTATGGGTAATACGACGTAGACTGCTCAAGTCGGATATTCAGACTCGCCGTGTATTCCTTAAACCTATATGCTGTGAAGATTGTGCCATTGTCGGTTATGATCGTTGCTGGCACACCAAATCTGGTCACAATATTTTCCTCTACAAAACTGCAAACTTCTTTGGCTGTTAATTCGGCATATGATTTTGCCTCGACCTACTTAGTGAAGTAGTCGGTTGCTACTATTTTCCATGCGTGTTTTGCAGCTCCAAAAAATGGTGTGATTTTGCCGATTACGTCTATTGTCCATCCCCTGAACGGCCATGGTTTAGTAACTGAGTGGAGTAACTCGGCCAGGGCTCTCTACACTGGTCCATGAATTTGGCACGGTACGCATCCCGTGCATATTCGATCCAATCTTTTAATATACTTAGCCAGAAGTAGTCGTGTCGTCGGAGCAACCAGCGCATTTTGCGTCCTAATTGGTGAGCTCCAGAAATTCTTTCATGTACTTCGGCCATTGCTTGGACAACCTTCTGTGGGCTGAGGCATAGTAATAGTAACCCATCCTCACTCTTTCGGTGTAATTCATTTTGGTATGACACGTAATTCGTGGCGTGGACCCTCGTTTTCCGGTCGTGTTTCCCGTTGGGGTTATGGAGATATCGTAGAATCATCTTTCTCCAATCGTCTGGTAGTGTCTCGACGGCACATACCTCTATGGGGTCTCCCCGCTCTAGTAACAATGGTAACGACATCACCCTTGTGCGAATCACGTGATTGCGCTGGAGAATTTGCTGATCGACCAAGGTTGGGTACGATCGCAAGACTGTGGGTGTTACTCGGCCTAGCTTGCCCCCCGTGAGTTATGGGGAGGCGATTTGGGCGAGTTCGTCGGCGTCAGTGTTCCGAATACGCGAAATGTGCTTAAATGTAATCCGTTCAAACGACTCGGCCAAATAGGTGGCCACTATGTGAAAGGGCGCCAAAGTACAACTCATGCAACGAAAAACGCCGTTGAGTTGGTTAATCACCAGTTCAGAATCACCAAGGACGTGGGTTGCTCTCGAATCATGTAGAACGTGAAGGCCGATGATAAGAGCTTCATACTTGGCTTGATTATTCATACAGCCGAAATCTAACTTGAGAGAAAAAGACCAGCGATAGTGGTTGGGCGATTGAATGGCAATACCAACATCAGCCGAGGTCGAGGTGCTGGAACCATCAAAATGCATCATCCAATGGTTGTCGCGTGTTGTGATTAAGCCGATGTCGACGTCGCTACCCCTAAATCCATAAGGAGTAGGGTGTTGGGCCAAAAAATCGGGGATAGCTTGGCCTTTGACGGCCTTTTAGGGTACGTACAGCAAACTGAACTCTGATAATGATTGTGCAACTTAGTGATTTATCTTCCTAAGCAATGACTGGAGTTGCTTCTTGGTTGTCGGGGGTGGAACGCTAATGATTGTGCGAGCTTTATTTTCGTCGACTTCAATGCCGCGATGGTGCACCAAAAAACCTAAAAAATTACCGGCCGATACACCAAAGGCGCATTTAGCCAGGTTCATTTTAAGATTATACTGGCGCATGCGGAGGAATGCTTGCCGAAGATCTTCCAGGTGTGTTCGGCGACTTTTCAATTTCACCACCACATCATCGATATAAACTTCTACGACCGTACCGATCAAGTCGTGGAATATCGTATTCATGGTTCGCTGGTATGTGGTGCCGGCGTTCTTAAGACCAAATGGCATGACAACCCATTCGTAGGTACCGAGTGCCCTCGGGCAACAAAAGGCGGTCTTGTGGACGTCAGCCTCAGCGATAAAGATCTAGTTGTAACCGGCATGGCCATCCACGAATGACAGCATTTCATGATTGGCTGCAGCATCAATTAGTAAATCCGAGATTGGCATTGTGTATTCATCCTTGGAAGTGGCCAGATTTAAGTTATGGAAATCGATGCAAATGCTGAGGGCTTCACTTTTCTTTAACACCAGGACGATATTGGCCAACCATTTGACGTACTGAGCAGTCCGAATAAACCAGGCTTTCAGAAGCTGAACTAATTCATCATTTATGCCGAGTTGTACTTCTGTCGAGAACCGGCGTGGGGGTTGTCAGAAAGGCTTACACCGTTCTTTGATGCGTAAACTCATGTTTGACAAGGTTTCGATCAAGGCTTGGCATTTCATGATAATTCCACACGAAACAATCTTTCAAATCATGAAGCAATTTCCAAAGTTCAACCTTCATAAAAGGTGGTAATAAAGCATTGATAAACAATGGTCGAGGCTCATCGGCTATGCCAACATTGATTTCTTCCAATGGGTCCTTAACCTGGGGCTGATTGTCTTCGAGTTCGGCCAATGCAGCCTGAACTTTGTCGAATGATAGAACGGGGCCGTTATTCGCTTCGACCAAAAATTCGATTAAGTTTATGCCTGAATGTGGTTGCTTGGCAATGGCGTACCAATGGGCCAGCAGATGTTCCATGGTCGACGAAACCGCGGCCTGACGCCTTTCTTGTTTGGCGGTGTCAATCATCGGCATTGTGATAGGAGCATATTCATGCGACTTAAATGGCTTGTTCTCGTGCATTTACGTTATGTTTCTCTAGTTATTTTAGTCCTTTATGCTTCTTTTGTGTGTTTTCAGGTTCTAAGGGCAAGGTATGCAAAAGGATGCCTTTTGGAGCCTTTTGGAGAAAATTAGAGATTGGAATGGATATCATATGCTTGGAGCCAAGAGGATGGACGAAATTAAAGACTTGAAGTAGGAAAGTTAAATCCTAAAAGACCTCATGTTTAAGCATCATTGAAGACTCCTACGCATTTTAGAACACAAAAACAACATTCCTTGCAACCTTAGGACATTGTCGTGTGTTTCCTTGTGTCTCCCTTCCTTGCCATGCAAGGAAGGGCTTTGTTCCCTATTTTAAACACTTAAAGCATTCACTTAACATATCATTCATTTATCACTTATCACTTCCACTCACTTATCACTTATCACTTCCATTCACTTATCACTTATCACTTCCATTCACTTATCACTCACCACATATCATTCATTTATCACTCACCACATATCATTCATTTATCACTTAAGATACTCATAATCATCTACACATTTCAACCATTTAAACATATGCATTTCAACTCACATGCACACCCACCTCTTTCCACCTAATCCACATGCATTCACACACATGCACATCATTCATTCTTCTTCCTAGCCGTGCATCCCCTTAGCCATTTCCAACCACATTCTTCCACTTCCAACTTCATCATTACACCACCTAATCCACATGCACTCCCATCCATTTCATCATTGCATTCATCACCAAAGAACCAACAACAAAGCCGTGCATTACTCATCAATTCCAGCCACATTCCACATGTTTTCACAACCTAATTCACATGCACATTCAGCCACCTTTCTCCCAAAAACAGTGCACATGCATTCATTATTCATTCACTTTGCATTCCCTTTTCAATTACACCCCACATGTCCATTTAATCATTCAACCACATTCCCATTAACCACAAAACAAATCACACAACACTACCCAATGCCGTGCATCCCCTTCCATTTTCTGCACCTTTCCTCCTTGCAATTCCACATGCATTCATCATCATAACCTAGCTATCATTCCACTCCTACCCATGCCATGCATAACCCACCTTCATCCCTTTAATTCACATGATTTCCCAACACATAAATCAGTCACTCACATGCATTCACACACACTTCACACAAACAACAAGTCTAATCCGTGCATTTCCCTTGCCATTTCCAGGTTGTCTAATTCATCATTTTCAGCCACATATCCACCCACATGCACCCTTTAATCATTCAACCATAAAGCCACATGCAATCTCATTCATCCACCACACATTGCACATGCTTTCACAAGCTTTAACCAACAACAAAACCATCACACAACCTGCCATCATTCACAAAACTGTCTTTGCCGTGGCATTCATTCTCCTTTCCAGCTTTCCTAGCTGTTTTCCACCACATTCCTGCACATGCATGCTTAAACAAACAGCCCTATGTTCCCTCCCCTACTCCTATAAATACCCTAGCATTCATTCATTCATGAAACATATCATATTCCATTCACAACACATCAACAAACACAAAAACAGCAACTTTGTTGCCGTGCATTACTCATCAATTCCAGCATCATTCCTTTCTATTTCCACCACTTCCCAACCCTCCAAACCACTCCTCATCCATTTCCATAATCCCCCAAACCTCACCTTAGACCTTGTGCTACAACAACGAGGAAGAAAAGAGTGCCTAAACGTTCATACAATTCAAGTTTGAGTTGTTGGAATGTTTAGGTGTTTCTTTGATTTCAAAGTTTAAATTTAATTCTCTTTGTTTTGTACGTATGAGGAATGGAAGAGAAGAGTGCCTAAACGTTCATACAATTCAAGTTTGAGTTGTTGGAATGTTTAGGTGTTTCTTTGATTTCAAAGTTATGAGGAACTAAACCCCCTTTAGCTAGGGGGTGATTCGAAACTATGTTTATATTTGCAATATGAATTGATTACTTTTGGTTGGAATTTCATAAGTTGTGGATTCAATTCGTTTAACTGTTGGATTGATAACTTATTTATGTATGTTCATTGAGATTGCAAGCTTAATTTTCATGCATGAATATGACGCTAGAATATAAGTGAGTTTCACCTAATCGTTATGAACTTATATTCACAAGTAGTGGAGGTTGCTTATAAACAATCGCGTTAAACGAATTCTTGGCATAAGTTTCATGCGTATTCCATAGTAACGAATGCCTCGTCAACACTTATAATTTTCATTGAACTTAATGATCTTTGTTGAATGTCTCTATCATGCGTATTCCATAGTTAGGGACTTTGATTAAGAATAATTTGGTTGTAATGCGTATTCCATTCAATCCAACGAATTTAGGGAAATCTGAAAGTTAATTTAAGCGGACCTAATTAACTTGGAGCATTGAGTTTCACAACTTATCGAAAGACCAACTGAGAATCAATATTGTATGCAAGTGTAACATGTGTGGAGAAGAACCCCTTGGCTATTCCATCATCCATATTTTCATCACATTCATATTTACGTTTTGCCTTTAATTACAATTTGTCCATTTAATTTAATCTCGTCCAAACACAATCTCCCCTTTACTTTCTTATTCTTTAGTGCTTAGAATCTGTTTAGTTTATGTTTTAAAGCATTTTGAGTTTTTGGTTTGTTTTAGAGTTTTAAAGTTTAGTTTTACATTCTTTGAGTTTAGTTTAGTGTTTTATATTGCGTTTTTACGTTTTTGAGTCAGTTTCCAAGTGATTAACAATCCCTCCTAATCCCCGGTCCAGAACGATCCCTACTTATACTTATACTACAATTGACAAAAAGAGGGTTTAATTTGTGCGCGTATAAATCTCGCATCAAATTTTGGCGCCGTTGCCGGGGATTAGCAACTTTGCTAATCCCTTGGTTCTTTTCTTTTTTTTGGTTTAGTTGTTTTTTTTAGTTTCTAACTTAGTGTTGTTTTCTTTGTTTGTTGTTACTTTTGATATTTGATTTAGTTCTCTTTCTTTGATTTTAGGTACTAGAGAAGTAAGATATGGATTTTGCTAGCATTCAAGCTCAATTGGCAAATCTTACTTCTCAATTGTCGCCGTATGCCGAAAGGACCACAATGCAGAGTGTCCCTACATTTGGTGCTTCATATAGGCAAGGATTTCAAGCCAATCAATGTCCACAAAGAGATTGGAAGGATCATTCAAACTCTATGTGGTGGGAAGATCAACAAGTTCAACGTGAAGCATATTGGCAACCATATGAGGAGTTCTATTCAAGACCTATGCAGCCACCACAACTTCATATGCAATATGCTCAATTAAATTCAAATTTGCCAATAGATTATAATCAAATTCTTAATGAATTAAATTCTTTGGCGCAGGGGTCACAAAATCAAGCCAAGGAGGCTCAACAAGAAGCATATTGGCAACCATATGAGGAGTTCAATACAACACCTATGCAGCCACCACAACCTCCCCCACAACAATTCCAATCAAGTTCAAGTATGTCCATGAATAATGATAAAAATTTTCAATTACTAACCTCTTTGACGCAGGACGAACAAAATCAAGACAAGAAGTTGGGTAAATTGGACGAGCAATTTGGGCAGATTATGGAGTTCATGAAACAAATTCAAGAGCAAAGTGAACTCTCCAACTCAACTATTGAAAACTCGAAGGAAGATTTTGAAATCCATAATGCTATCACTTTGGGAAGTGCTATGGAGGTTGGAGCTGACCTAAAAATGTCCAAACATAGCCTAGAAGTGGATGAGGAGATGCTAATTGAGGAGGAGGAAGAAGACATGCACACGGCAAGGGTAGAACAACCCTTGCCGCAGCCCCCTAAGCCCTCTAAACCACCCACCACAAGTAAGGACGTCCCAATTCCATGTTATTCTGATGTTATTCCACCCAATGTCCCTTTTCCTAGCAGGTTTTTGATTCCCAACCAAGAAGAGAGTAAAAAGGACATCGTGGAAGCCTTCCCAAAGGTGCAAAATGCTATTCCAATTCTTGGTGCAACACAGCAAGTTTTAGATGGTGTTGAATTCTTCAAAGGACTTTGTACACCAAAAAGAATGATTCAAGAGAAGGTAGTGGCTGGAGAAGATGTAGAAGGCATCAAAGAGGACATATTTGAAACCACAATTCCCAAGGAAGTTGGATTTTATGACACGGGACAAGTCATAACTTTCGAAGGGGTGTTTATTCTGGAGTTCATTTTGGAGCACACAGGTAAGCCGCCTCCCCGAATTTCAATTTTCTTTTATACTAACATGTGGTTAATGATTCAGGCACCCAATCTGGAATTTAAACTATTACTGGATCATTTCAAGTATCACCGCCCATTCAAAGATAAATTCCATGCTGATTGATTCAGAAAAAAAAAAAAGAAAAAAAAAAAAAAAGAAAAGAAAGATACTAAACATGGAGAAAGGTGGAGCTTCACAAAGGTTGTTTGCGTGAAGCCCCACTACGAGGCGCAGAAGCGGAAGGCGCAGAAGCGGGAGCCATAGAAGCGGGAGGCATAGAAGCGGGAGGCATCGGAGCGGAAGCCATCGGAGCGGAAGTCATCGGAGCGGGAGGCATCGGAGCTAGAGCATTCCAGGCCTCAATACTTGGCCAAGCGCTGGATGACCCAGGAAAAAGGTGCCTCTGGAGATAAGACACAAGCCTTTGACGGTCATTGTGAATTCGACCCTCAGATTCTTGCAGCTCATCAAGCTTCCTCTTCATGCCCGCCGAATAGTTATTTGCAAGCACATGCAAACTTCTATTCTCGTACTTAAGCTGTTTGATTTCCTGCTTAAGACTTTCCACCTCTGCCATCAACGATTCCACTTGGCGGGACCGAGCAAGCAGGCGTAGGCCCATGTTGGACACAGAGCTCGCACACTGAACACTAAGTGCGAGGGACTCTTGAACGGCCAACTCATCGGACCGTCCTGACAGCAGCCTACTATCTTTTGGAGTGAGGAGGTTCCTAGCTACTATTGTAGCTGTTGTGGCGTCCTGCATCACAGAGTCTTCACCTGAAAGATGACCGTTAGAAGATAAAAAAGAAGGACGCCATACATTACCTTGACGGGGCGCAACCGGATCGCTGCTGAGACTCAAATCTAAGCTAAGGTTCGATGAGTTTGCCATTTTTTTTCAAAAGTGTTCAAAGAGAATGGGTGGATGGAGTTAAATTTCGAAGGGCCGGAGACGATTTTCAAGAATGGGAAATCTTCAGAGTGTGTTTGTGGCGGTGATCGATACCTCAATAAAAAGCCAAGGCGACGCGTCCACCGATTCAAAAAGCCGGAATTTCCGGCGTAATTTAGGCGACGTTTTCTCGGCTTTTCAGAAGACGCACGTGGAGGCCATCATCGCAACTACACCTCTTTAGCCGACAAGCGCAAAGTTCGGCGACGCTTTCTCTGCTTTTCAGAAAACGTGTGCAGCTTTGTCAAAAGGAGCTGCATCTGCACTACCACGTGTCATTCAGAAAGCTAAGGGGCGTCGTTCAGAAATCGAAGGGGCGCCTGCTCAGAAATCGAAGATGCGTCTTCAAAGATCGAAGAGGCGCCACTATTTCAAAAAGCCGGATTTGCGGGATCAAAACGTTTGTCGACAAGGGTAAAAAGTACCACCACTTGATATTATCTCTATATATGTCGACCTTCGTCTTTTATGGCAGGGCAAACCTGAAGAAAATGCCCAACTCTCCCTCACCTCTGAGGGCGCACTCCCAGCAAAGCCTTTCGAAATACTCAATTCTTTCTTCTTCCCCCAAGATGATACCAGATGCCTGGAGTACAGATGACCCAGGAGGAAACAGCACAACAAATACATGTGCTGATTCATTCACCGCTTCTTCAAAAGCAAAGGTATCTCATATCATCAAGGTCAAAAGCAAAAGTATCTCATATCATGCTCTTTCCCTGTCTTTTTCTTTGTCCTTGTTCTTACTCGCATGGCAAAGTAAAAGAAGCAATCAGCCGGCACTTGGAGTCAGTCTTCCGATCTGGAGCCAACTGCCTGGAACCTATTCCTGATTGCTTACCTAGCGTTGCTCTCGAGTAGTCATCTTCAACGGTTGATACACTTCCAGAGAAGGGACCACTCCTGCACAGATTGAACAAAGAAACTGATAAAAGGGATAAGCTCAGACCTTTGGAGGAGACCAAAAGAACCATCCTGCTGCCCAGTTCAAGAAGTAGCACAAAGGAAAATCAACGATGGGCAAAAACCAGTTCAAGAGTACGCCTGTGGAATCACAAAGATCAAAGCCTCAATGCAATTACCAAGGAGAAGATGGAATTTACACTTCATAACCAGATTTGCATCCCTAAACTCTTCTCTTTGTTAATTACATTCTGCCATGTTTAGTATGTTTAAGTGCTTTTTGTGTATTTACTTATGCTTTGTGTGAATCTATGCTTAAAACATTGAGGACAATGTTTGATTTAAGTGTGGGGGTATTATGTTGATGCAAATTCGTTGAATTTTATCACCCATAACTTCAAGTGTTGTTCCTTGCTGTTTTAAATGTTTTTAAGGTGTTTTTAAACTGTTTTAGCGTGTTTTGTTTTATAACTCCGAAAATCACATAAAAATTTGAAAAACATTTTTTTGAAAAGCCTAAAAAGTGTGTTTTTTTTATTTTGTCTTAGGGAACCTTCCAACGTTATGATGAGGATTTGGTTTGTAATTGCATGACTGTTAAAAAGAGTTATAAACATGGATGAAAGTTTGATTTACTCTTGGTATATGCTTAGTTATGGTTATAATGTATGACTTCACATGCAATCATAAAAGAAAAATTCGTTTTTGTAACATGCTTGAAGGAAGGAACTCATAATAACGCTACATCCCTGTGAGACTCGAGCCATTACCTTCTTTGGAGAGTTATATTCTGTGATTCTTTGTTTTCTAAAGTTGTTGCATGATCTCATTATTCCTTGCTTGGTTGCTACTTAGAATGCAATTGTATCATGATAGAACTAAATGCTAGAACTTATATCCGTTTCATTCAAAGCATGACATTGAATTGCATAACATATATCAAGATGAAGTTGTGTAGTTGCCACCATAGCCAAATAGCCTTACTTCCCATATTTCGTATATATTAGTTTTAACCCCGTTGAGCCTCGTTTAGCCTATTTTCTTTGCTAACCACATCACCCCTTACCTAGCCTAGTGTAGGACAGTCCACACCCTTGTTCTTAAATGATAGTGAGCATGACTTAAATGAATTCCTTTTGAGTACATTATGAAAGAAATGAGTGTGGGAGAGAATGTTTTGAGAGTCAAAAGAAAAGAAAAAAAAAATTGTGAAAAACATATGAAAAAGAAAAACAGAAAAGAAAAGAAAGAAAGAAAGAAAAAAGAGCTTGTTCTCCCTTTTTGTTCAAAAGTTGAGTTTTCATTCAAAAGTGAATTCTAAGTTAATTCAAATTCTTTGCTCGCTATTTCTTTAAGAACCTTTGTTTTCCATATCCCTTCTTTGTTAGCCAAACACTTTTTAGCCCCGTTACACCCCTTTGACTTCTATCTTGATCGTTATGTGTTTAATAATGTGGAGTTTGGAATTGATATGAGCATATGGTGTCACTGGTTCTTGCATCTAAGTAGTAGCATTCCATTCATGAGATCATACCTAAACATGCTTATTAACTCCAGAAATTGCTTCCTTTGAAATACATATATGTGAGTGTTCATTTTTATGTTTACATCAATCTTCTCACATATACCTAGTGTAGGGTGTGTAGTCAGAAAATCTGTGTGAAAAACGAGAGTATATCTTGTAAGGATTTGAGCAAATTCTCTAAGGCATGTTACTACATTCAAAACATGGTTTTAAATGCTTAATTGTGAACTAGTATATGGTGACTATGATTAAGAATGTACTTAAGTGTGAAGATGACTAAAATCTGTGGGAATGATAATTTTTAACGTGTCATGTGCATTGGAAATCCCTAAGACGGTTGTTGGAAGGTTTAGGTTGTGTTTTACTTGTTTTGTTTTGTTTTTCTTTCTGTTTTGCTCGAGGACTAGCAAAAGATAAGTGTGGGGGTATTTGATAGGAGCATATTCATGCGACTTAAATGGCTTGTTCTCGTGCATTTACGTTATGTTTCTCTAGTTATTTTAGTCCTTTATGCTTCTTTTGTGTGTTTTCAGGTTCTAAGGGCAAGGTATGCAAAAGGATGCCTTTTGGAGCCTTTTGGAGAAAATTAGAGATTGGAATGGATATCATATGCTTGGAGCCAAGAGGATGGACGAAATTAAAGACTTGAAGTAGGAAAGTTAAATCCTAAAAGACCTCATGTTTAAGCATCATTGAAGACTCCTACGCATTTTAGAACACAAAAACAACATTCCTTGCAACCTTAGGACATTGTCGTGTGTTTCCTTGTGTCTCCCTTCCTTGCCATGCAAGGAAGGGCTTTGTTCCCTATTTTAAACACTTAAAGCATTCACTTAACATATCATTCATTTATCACTTATCACTTCCACTCACTTATCACTTATCACTTCCATTCACTTATCACTTATCACTTCCATTCACTTATCACTCACCACATATCATTCATTTATCACTCACCACATATCATTCATTTATCACTTAAGATACTCATAATCATCTACACATTTCAACCATTTAAACATATGCATTTCAACTCACATGCACACCCACCTCTTTCCACCTAATCCACATGCATTCACACACATGCACATCATTCATTCTTCTTCCTAGCCGTGCATCCCCTTAGCCATTTCCAACCACATTCTTCCACTTCCCACTTCATCATTACACCACCTAATCCACATGCACTCCCATCCATTTCATCATTGCATTCATCACCAAAGAACCAACAACAAAGCCGTGCATTACTCATCAATTCCAGCCACATTCCACATGTTTTCACAACCTAATTCACATGCACATTCAGCCACCTTTCTCCCAAAAACAGTGCACATGCATTCATTATTCATTCACTTTGCATTCCCTTTTCAATTACACCCCACATGTCCATTTAATCATTCAACCACATTCCCATTAACCACAAAACAAATCACACAACACTACCCAATGCCGTGCATCCCCTTCCATTTTCTGCACCTTTCCTCCTTGCAATTCCACATGCATTCATCATCATAACCTAGCTATCATTCCACTCCTACCCATGCCATGCATAACCCACCTTCATCCCTTTAATTCACATGATTTCCCAACACATAAATCAGTCACTCACATGCATTAACACACACTTCACACAAACAACAAGTCTAATCCGTGCATTTCCCTTGCCATTTCCAGGTTGTCTAATTCATCATTTTCAGCCACATATCCACCCACATGCACCCTTTAATCATTCAACCATAAAGCCACATGCAATCTCATTCATCCACCACACATTGCACATGCTTTCACAAGCTTTAACCAACAACAAAACCATCACACAACCTGCCATCATTCACAAAACTGTCTTTGCCGTGGCATTCATTCTCCTTTCCAGCTTTCCTAGCTGTTTTCCACCACATTCCTGCACATGCATGCTTAAACAAACAGCCCTATGTTCCCTCCACTACTCCTATAAATACCCTAGCATTCATTCATTCATGAAACATATCATATTCCATTCACAACACATCAACAAACACAAAAACAGCAACTTTGTTGCCGTGCATTACTCATCAATTCCAGCATCATTCCTTTCTATTTCCACCACTTCCCAACCCTCCAAACCACTCCTCATCCATTTCCATAATCCCCCAAACCTCACCTTAGACCTTGTGCTACAACAACGAGGAAGAAAAGAGTGCCTAAACGTTCATACAATTCAAGTTTGAGTTGTTGGAATGTTTAGGTGTTTCTTTGATTTCAAAGTTTAAATTTAATTCTCTTTGTTTTGTACGTATGAGGAATGGAAGAGAAGAGTGCCTAAACGTTCATACAATTCAAGTTTGAGTTGTTGGAATGTTTAGGTGTTTCTTTGATTTCAAAGTTATGAGGAACTAAACCCCCTTTAGCTAGGGGGTGATTCGAAACTATGTTTATATTTGCAATATGAATTGATTACTTTTGGTTGGAATTTCATAAGTTGTGGATTCAATTCGTTTAACTGTTGGATTGATAACTTATTTATGTATGTTCATTGAGATTGCAAGCTTAATTTTCATGCATGAATATGACGCTAGAATATAAGTGAGTTTCACCTAATCGTTATGAACTTATATTCACAAGTAGTGGAGGTTGCTTATAAACAATCGCGTTAAACGAATTCTTGGCATAAGTTTCATGCGTATTCCATAGTAACGAATGCCTCGTCAACACTTATAATTTTCATTGAACTTAATGATCTTTGTTGAATGTCTCTATCATGCGTATTCCATAGTTAGGGACTTTGATTAAGAATAATTTGGTTGTAATGCGTATTCCATTCAATCCAACGAATTTAGGGAAATCTGAAAGTTAATTTAAGCGGACCTAATTAACTTGGAGCATTGAGTTTCACAACTTATCGAAAGACCAACTGAGAATCAATATTGTATGCAAGTGTAACATGTGTGGAGAAGAACCCCTTGGCTATTCCATCATCCATATTTTCATCACATTCATATTTACGTTTTGCCTTTAATTACAATTTGTCCATTTAATTTAATCTCGTCCAAACACAATCTCCCCTTTACTTTCTTATTCTTTAGTGCTTAGAATCTGTTTAGTTTATGTTTTAAAGCATTTTGAGTTTTTGGTTTGTTTTAGAGTTTTAAAGTTTAGTTTTACATTCTTTGAGTTTAGTTTAGTGTTTTATATTGCGTTTTTACGTTTTTGAGTCAGTTTCCAAGTGATTAACAATCCCTCCTAATCCCCGGTCCAGAACGATCCCTACTTATACTTATACTACAATTGACAAAAAGAGGGTTTAATTTGTGCGCGTATAAATCTCGCATCACATTGGTAATTAAATCTGCCAAGCTGAGTCTCGCCGAATCCTGTTGTACAGTCTCGGCGCCTACCTCGATAGCTTTCTGAACCGAAATTCTGGTCGGCCGTCAATCCTCGTTAAAACCCTGGAGGGTGATATAGTCGACGTAATCGTCATAATAGGGAGCTTGAATCATGTTGGTCTCAAATGGCTGATTATCGGCTGGGTGCACTAGGACCGATTTATCGTCCCAAAAGATGAGAACTTGGTATAGTGATGAAGGAATGCAACTTTTTTGATGGATCCAATCGCGGCTAAGCAATGCATTATAGTCAGTCTTTGAGTCAATTATAAAGAATGTCGTCATGTGGTTACGACCGGCAACGCTAACTTCTAATGGGAGCACTCCTTTGGTTTGAGACTTGTCGTTGATGAAGCTGCTCATCATTATCCCTGATAGGATAAGTTCGTCATTGGAAAGGCATAATGCCTTCATGACGGAAATCGGCATGATGTTGACTGTGGCTCCACAGTCGACAAACACCTTAGAAATGAGATATCCTTCAATATGAGTCGTGACGTATAACGACTTTAGATGTTGGAGATTAACAGAGGGGGAACGGAGAAATAATTTGGCCAGGGCTGCCTTAAGGTTGTCACCTTTACTGACTTCCCCATTGTCGTTAGTAGCGACGAAATCCACTTATGTTGCTTATTCGGCAACTACGTCCCCATCCAAGAAATTTGACTGATGGGTGCTTGGTTGGAACTCAGCCAGTAAGATATGGACCATATTGATATCCATATGCTCGAGGACCGAGGGACCCATCGGGTCTTGGTCGTCGTCTTCCAGAGTAGTAGACCTAGTATCAGTCGTTAGAATGTCTTCAATTGGACTATTTAGCGCTTCGGTATGAACCTGCTCCTGGGGCATATGGACTGAATCTATCCTATTTTGGTTATCTTCCTCGAGCACGTTTACTGCCGAAGATTGATTTTGTTCTTGTAGTACTTTACGGGCTCGTTCTTCGTAGGCGATGCGGGCGTTCCTTATGTCCAGGTATGCATCTAAATGCGCCACACAATTTTCCTCATCGGCCGAAAGGCCGAAAAGAGATACGGCCAAGAAAACTTCGAAATGATATCGTAAATGCTAAAGGTCTTCGAGTGAAAAGGGTAATTTGGCGGTGTCTGTATCTATGTAGGGGTTGACCTCAAAGCTGAGGACCGGAGCCTCACGTATATGCTGGAACCTAGCTTTTATTGCTGGATCGAAAGTTTTTTGGATAATTTGCTCAGCATCAGGGCAAGTTAGTGCTAGGTTGAGGGCTTCCTGACATACCTTGGGTAGTCCGTATAAGTCATTGGCGGAATATTTCTTATGAAATTCCCGCAGGTACTCTAAGAATTCACCAAGGAATGGAGGGTGCAGATTACGCCATACTTTGACTAACTGTTCCGGTGGTGGTAGCAGAGCAAGTTTCCTTTCGGCCTTTTCTGTAAAATGCTCAAGACGAGTTCTCATCTCCCCAAGCCGAATAATGAGCTTGATGCGTTTCTCGGATTCTTCAATGGTGGTCTCAAAGTCGTGAGCAACTGCCTTTTTTCCCTCAAGTAATTTGGTCATGATAGTCGGGGTCGGCCAATCGTCACCGCTTCCTACTGCCTCTTTTGGCTGCCACCTGGTAGTCGAGTTGGCCTATGCTTCTTGTCTTCGAGCCATGCAATCTATCTGCTGGCGACGACGGTTTTGAGACTTAGATAACGTCGTATATAGGCCAGTTGGAGAATTGTAACTGTATCAACGTTGGTCTCGTGGCCTGGGTGGTTTGAAGGTTTTTCGACCAACTGACGAACCCGAACTGCTGGAGTTGCGTGAGTAATAATCCTCATTATAGAATGGTGCGTCAAAGTCAAGACGCCGTCTGATTGGGGCCGGGTCTTTTGCTTGTACCAGTGGGTCGAGTCTCTTAAACATTTGGCGTCGTGGACCGGCACTGAGTTCCTTTGGCAATTTTGTAGCGGTCGTGGATGGTGGGCCTGAAGTTGGTGCCGAAGATGCCCTCTTTTTAGGTTAACCTCGTGTTTTATAGTGGTCGCACAAAACCATTAATTCATAAGTTTCTTCGGAATTAGAACCTGACATGGGTTCATCGATGGCCGGCCTTGAGGGTTCCGTGGGTGGTGCATTTGAAAATAAATCAATCTTCAGTCTTGGTTGACCATTCTGCTTATGGACATGTTGCACCGGGACGTATTTGGCCTTCCTTTTTCCTTTGTTTTTTAGGGAGATGAGCATCCACCATACCAATTGTTGTTGAGGGGAAGAGATTGATGTCGACCGCCATCTGTTTCTTCAGGAATTTTAGCTTACCCCACTCGATCCAATTTTGAATCGTGTCTCGGAACACAACGCAATTATTGGTAGCATGCTTGTTTGAATTATGGTACTTGCAATATGTTTTGCCCTTCAATTCTTCGGCTTTAGGGATGTTGTGTCCTGGCCGAAGTTTGATGATCTTTGCTACCAACAACTGGTCGAAAATTGCATTGGCTTTGGTGATATCGAAAGTGTAAACTTTCGATGTTTTACTCATCTCCTCGGCGGCCGAAAAGGTCTTGGCGTCTTTGGGACTTACTTGAGTTAACGCCTTGCAAACGTATGGTTTATATATCACTATTTCAGCTGCGTCCACACTGGCATACTGGGGGTCCTCATTTTCGGCCAATGCGCAGCTAACCATGGGATTCTTATATAGTGTTCCTGGGGATGGGGACTTCGATATTTTTTCTTCTCGGAGCAAATAATCATACTATTCAATGTGTTGAGCAAGCTCGTACATATCTCGAATATTTACCCCCAGGAATTTCTTTTTGTATTCCACGTCCAGGCCGTTTAGGGAAATTCTGACAACTTTAACTTCAGGAAGAGGTACTCAACACCAATTCCTGGCCGACTTGAACCTTGTTAAGTATTCCATTGGGGATTCGTCGGACGCTTGAGCCATCCTAGCCAACGATGAAACGGATATTTCCATCCCTGGTCAATAGAATTGTTCATGGAATTTTTCGACCAATTTCTCCCAACTTTGGACGGAGTTTGGTGGGAGATTAATGTACCAAGCGAAAGCTAACCCTGTCAGTGAAAAGTTGAATAGCCGTAGTTTATGGAAGTCACTATTGACGTCTCCACATTGTACCATGAACCGAGCCACATGTTCTAACGAGAATAAGGACGATTCTCCGGCGAACAGACTGAAATCGGGGATCTTAAAGCCTCTAGGGTATTCGAGCCTTTCTACATAAGTTGGGTACAAGTGGATCAATTTTGGGAACTTCGGCCCTTTTTTTGAAGGATTATTTTGGAAGATGACATGTTCATTTTAGCAACATCATTAGCATGCAATTAACAAATTAAAGGCGGAATCATGCTAGCATGCACTTAAAAACAAAACATTACCCATGAATGTTCAAAGCCTAGTAAAATGGTGAACCAATAATCAACTCAAAACAAAGTGAGTTGAAATATATACCTTTGTAGATTCCTCTTTGTATTTAAACAAAGGCTAATCACCCAAAGAGAGGGCCTTCATTCCTTGCATCTTAGATCTATGGATTTGGATGGATGAAAAAGGTTTCTCCAAAGTTCCCAAAATTGAGAACCTCTAATGATTCATCACCAAGGCATAATGAAGGAGAAATGAGTGACCTTGGAGGAGTTTGATTGCTAGATGATCCCTCCAAGGTGGCCGAAATTTTAGAGAGAAAGAAGAGCTTGTGTTCTCATCCTTTCCCCAAAAACAACCCTTAATGAATTTTAGGCTATAAAGTCATTTATATAGTCCCTTCAAATAAGTGACCTAATGGACCAAAAGCCCTATTCTTCTAACATGGCCGGCCTATAGGGTTTATTGGGCTTTCAAGCCCTTTGTTTATTCAAGTTGTCATACAACTTGAGTTAATGGGCTTGACATTCAAATCCCATTGGGCCTTGCGGCCCAAAACTAACCCGAGGTCTTTAACGAACTTATTCGTTTGATTAATTAACATATTAATTAATCCTAGCCTTAGATAAATAATTAAACCATTTAATTATTCTTACTCATCTCCGTTGTTTCTTCAAACTCTACCTTACTCGGTGAACGATCCATTAGGTTCCTTTTAGCGAGGCAGTGGGCGATTAAAACTCTTTCTAATCGATTGTGAATTGAAACTTACTTTCAATTCTCCCGTTAGTGATAATACACTTTTAGGGCTTCCACAAACCATGGTTGACGCCTAGCAGCATGTCATGGTTACCCAAGCTAATCAGAAGAGGTGGAGAACCTATTCAGTTTTAGGATTACAAATGCAATACGGTCTTTCTCTAATACAATACTCTTGACCACATTGTTTGGTTTGATAGTTTATTCATGTCTACTATCCAATGTGAGTCTTGTGCTTATATGATTACCTTGAATGTGATTTGGAACACATTCCTAAATCTCATTCATACTTTGGCCAAAGATTCTTAATCATATCATAGAGTATTCTCCCTCAAACAGTTTGAAGGTTAGAGATCCCTTGTTGCGTATTCACTTGCCTCCATGGCTAAGTGGCTTAACCCCAACGATGCCGTGGACACCCTCCTGATGGAGTGACTTTGACATAATCAAAGATTAAGGACCTAACCACAAGACAACTGTGATGCCTCAGGTCAAAAGACTAATTTGCATTATCCCAACCATGAGTTCTCATGTGACATGAATATGAGAACTCTTCGTTGATCGTGTTCAGTGAACTCATTCTCTATTGAGCACCTACGTACTTGTCTTGATGTCACACACACCAATGACTCGAGACTAGTCACTCTCCCTGAGAGAAGACATAGCACGTACTGATCTTAACGGACTGTCAATGCCCAATTGACAATCCTATGATCAGGAACGTTTAGGATGTGTCAACGAAAGAATGGTCTCATGAATCTAACTTCTTTAGATCGCATTCTTCCAATCACATATTCCTTGGACTTATCGTTTAAGCATATAACATTTATATGAGACGGCTCAAACAATAATCTTTGCCCTTTACATTTAAACTACATTAGTTTAACTTTGTGAAATGTCCGTAAAGTATCATCATATGATTGGTTTTAGGGCACATTTCCAACAATCTCCCACTTGCACTAGAGCCAATCAGCTTGGTTATCAGTGATGATACCTCTTCTGTAATTCATTTCATAAATGGCTGAGTAGTAGGCCTAAACAAGATGGATATCTATATGTTATCCATAGAAGCAACCTTGAGAATAACGACGTCACCATTATTCATGATTCCTAATCATGTGGTTCAGTCTCTCATTTGAGTTCGGACCTTGATGAGACCTTGATTCCCTGGCTTGAGCTATCGCCCCATTAGTGTCATACACTTTCTGGTTGGAACCGAATAGAGAGTTCATAAATGAACTTTCCCATCCAAACAACATTGTTGTAAACTTCTATATGGCAATATATTTTGCATTCATAATGGAACACACTAAAGTCATTACTTTAATGTTTCCATCCAAATACCTTTTAGTCATAATAAAGAGATATCTGTTTATCTCTTCATTCATAATGAAGAAATATCCAATGATGGATTAGATTCATAATCTAATACATTTACGCTTCCATTACGTTACTCTAATTCTTTCTCAATTATTGAGTAATATATCCTTTAGTATTTCTCAAATACTTAAGGACTCACTTGACAGTTGCCATGGTTCTGATCCTGGGCTTGCACTGATATTGTCTTGTACCTTTCTAGGTACATCTTATATCAATGTTTTTCATACAATATGAAATACATAAATCACCTTTCTGCTTATGCATAAAGGATTCTATTTACGCATTATTTCTTTGGGAGTCAAAGGGTACATTCCCTTTGAGAAGAACAACTTCCTAGTCTCACTAGAATTGTCATTCTAATTGAAGTTTATCATCAAATGAGAAACTTCCTAGCATCTCTTGTCTATTTTAGGGATTGATATAATCCAATTATATCTTGAAATATATCATTATAGATTTCCATTCCATTATATAGACTATATCTCCCATATACATTCTATCGTTATAGAATAACTTTAACGAAGAAGTACTCTTTTCATTTCCAAAAATTAATATATCATATATATATTTAAATTTAGGAATATGATTAACTCCCACTAATCTTTTGTAAACCTAGTAAACAAAAGATTCATTTACATCTTTATGAGAAATCAAACAATTGATCTTTTCTCATAAGACGCTTATAGCTCCCACTAGCTTGCTAAGATCCATGATGTATGGATCTCTACAACTAACCTGTCTTGTGATTTATAGTTTTAGACATATATTATCAAGACTATCTTAATAATGGTTTCGGAAACCCATATTATGTCCAAACATTAAATCACCATTTAGTTGTAGCTAGCAATCTTTGAATTAATTGAAACCAAGACTACGTCAAAGATGGTTTCTTCAAAGTCAACCATTCTCTTTGAGTGTAGTCACCTTAAGCTACCAATTAGCTGTGAAGGTTTCATTATTTCGGGTCAAATGGTACTTTACCATTTCCTTGAGTATATATCGTATATACACTCAATGTAGTCATAAGGATTTTCATTCTTATTTCTTTCGAATTAAGAGGTGCAACTCTATGACATAGTCATAAAGTTCAAACCATTCAACTGAGACGGTTTATAAATCCTTCTGGACTACCTTGGAGCTTGTGGTATAGGAACTAGGTTGTCTTAGAAGTATATATCATATATATATGGGTAATTGATAATGTCCAACGAACTAAATCTTATTCATGTTCATTCTTCTCCTAATGGAGAAATTCATTATCTTACGATGCTACTTTCCTTGATATTTTTCAAGGAAATTAATCTAAAGTGTTACTTTTTCCTTGGATCAAATCTAAGGAGGTAAATACTTTAGACGTCTTACTCATCTACTTACATTTATTGAATTCTTTGAAACCTTTTGCAAAGTATTCGGACTTGTGTTTATTCAAAATAAACTATAGTCCAACCGAGAGTGATCTTCGGTGAATGTCATACAACATGAGTAGTATTATGTTGTGGACAAGTGCCACTAACATCTAAGTGAATTAACCTCAACAACTTTGTGATTCTTTCTTCTTTCCAAAAGAATAAAGATTCGAACATTTCGCCTCTATACAATTTTAACAAGAAGGTATTGGATCCGGATCTAACGATCCAAAGCATCCATCTATGACCAACTCGTAACTTATGTTTTAGAGGTATCACAACTTAGTTGGGATTAGTCACTACCTTGCAACCTTTTGGGTTTTAAGCATCATCGTATTCTAAACAGTTAAACTACCACATCATCTCTACTATAGAGACAACCAATTAATTTACAATAATCTAATTATTGATTAATAAAGAACAATGTTTTGTCAAACAAAACATTTATCCATCTCTACTATAGTGACAGA